>NW_025745330.1:211145-250000 GCF_021184085.1 Oncorhynchus gorbuscha
GAGTACATGAGGGGGCTGGATGGAGTAATGGACTTTGTGTTATCTTTTATTCACCTGGTATTTATCCAGGTTAATCTCATTGAAATACCCTTTCTGTAACACTTTCTATGAGGCAGCAATATAATAATGGCACACTTGGCGCATTATAACACTTGCTATAAGCCATCATGAGTTATAACAACTCATAGCTGTAACACCCTTGTAATACATCACTTGGATGCATTATAAGACCAAAGTGTATAATACATCATCGAGCCCCACCTCCCTCCCTCTCCCACCCACCCACTTACCAGTCTTGTAATAGGGGGCCGGCACAGCCCCCTGAATGATGACCTCCACCCCCTCCACCTGGGTCTTAGGAGGGGCGATGAGATAGAGGAGGCCGCCCCACAGGTTCCACACCTGCATCATCTCTGAGTCTATGGGGAAGCGTTCATGAACCACTGGCGCTCGCCTCAGCTCGTTCGAATTCCCAATGTTGTCAGTCTGACAGCCTATCTGGACCTGATGGTAACAGGGGCATCAGTCAATCAATCCACAAAGTGCTCTTGCATCAACATGTAAAGGGCTTGATCTCAAAACAAATAAAACATGATTTGATTCAATAGACTTTAGAGTGATAAGACGAAACAAAAGCAGTATTGGATACCTTCCAGCCCTGGTTGACGAGTTGTGGTGGCATGGCCATGTACGTCCTCATCCCAGGGGAAAGGAACAGACCAGTGCTGAGCCACTCCTCTCCTCCTAAGACAATGTTCAGCAGTGGTTATACTCAAGCACAACTGTGTAGAATAATAGTGAGTGTATGGCTAGAAACATGTATTCCCACACTAACCAATGAGCTTGCAGAGTAGCTATGGCGAAAGATATTTTCTTGCGCCCATTTTATCTAAGCCATTACTCCTGGTGTTTCATATTGCTTCCCAAGACTAAACCATCTCCATTAGACCCATGATCCTCCATTTTAGAGTGCAAATGAGAGCTAACTGACCTGCTGTATTACAGTTGATCCTAACCCTGGAATTGGACAAGGCGGGCATCATGGGCTGGTCCTTGATCAGGTAAGGCAGTAGGGCGTCTGGGTCCTGGCACACCTTGTACACCTGCGTGCCTACACTGAGCAGCAGGTGGTCCTTGGCGCTTATCACCGGGCAGCTGTGGCACACCTGGGGGATGCCTGTCTCCTTCAGCACATCGGTGAGCATGGCCAGCACCGAGGTGTACGAGGCACAGTCGTGCGCCCGCATGTGCAGGTAATTGGTGCAGTCGCTGCCAAGCTTCTTCAAACCCGCCTCCTCATGCTCTGTCAGTGTCTCGCCCTGGATCACGTGTCCGGCAAAGCGGCGCAGCAGGTGGCGGAAGTGGAAGCCCTCGGAGCAGGTCTGACCCGGGACTGGGGCCTTGTAGCAGCCTGCATCCAGAGTGTTCCCCAACAGGCTGAGGCCCATCTTGTTGAGGATGTGGTTGCCTGCGTACTCTGTCATGGTGTTGTGGTCCGGATTTGACTGGGCCCAGTACCATGCATGGCCCCCGATCAGCAGACCCCCACCCTCGGCTACAAAGTCTTGGATTTCATCGGCCTGGGCGTCGCTGTAGGAGGTGCAGACGTAGACGCTAAGCTCCTTCCTGAAGCCGCTCCTCTTACAGGGCAGGCCTGACTTGCTCAGCAGGGTGTGGGCGGAGTTGAGCTGGGGCAGGACACCTACCAAGCCATTACGGCCCTCGTCTAACCAGCGCACGGCATTGAGCATGAAGGGGTACATCTGCTCTCGGCCCAAGTATCCCTCGTGGGTGATCACGATGACTCGGCCCTGGCCGTAGTATGCCCCAGCCAGAAAGGCCCTGCCGTCCTTTGTGGTGCCGATGGGGAATGCGAGAGGGCCGTGTACCAGCACCTCTGAGAAAATAGACTCGCCCTGGATATCAAACTCAGTCACGCCCTCCAGCAGGAACTCCAGGTCATCCTTGAAGTCCTTGCCTATCCTAGGGAAAGAAGAGAGTGAAAGGGTAGGTATGATTTGACAAGAGAACTTAAGACACATAAAAATAGCTCAAATAAACCATTTTTAAAAACATTTATTTAACAAGGTGATTTCTGGAGTTAAATAAAAACCCTTCTTTGTTTTCTTCACACCTGGTTCTAGGAGGATGAGGCACAAAATACCATCATGTACACATTTTCGGTTTACTACAGTATCTCTATATTAATATGCCACCTTCTCTTCTCTCTATGAAGTGCCCAATACTTACACCACAGACAGCCAGTTGGAAGGGATCTGTGGAGGCACAGGGAGAGTACCCAGCCCCCCAAGGTGCTCCGAGAAGTAGATGCCAGCCACGCTTGACACCTTGTTCCCAGGGAAACGCAGCAGGGTGTTCTGTTTGGGGTGTTCCTCCGCCCAGCTACACGCCTGACCAGCAATCAGCAGCCCGCCCCCCACCTTCAGGAACCCCACCAGCTCCTTCACCTCTGGGCCCACGCAGTACGCATCTGTCACATACACTCCTAGACCCTTGCAGAAGCCCCCCACCTTGGGTTGGAGGCTGGAGTGGCTGAGGTTGTCGGCTACGGCCTTACAGCTCTGATGGACGCCGACGGTAGTGCTGTCACAGGAGGAGCCTGTCAGCCAGGTTAGGGCATTCTCCACTAGGGTAGGAAAGGCGGTGAGGTAGCCCTCGTGGCCCAGCACCACCACCCGGCCTCGGCCGTAGAATGAGGCAGCCATCAGGACCTGGCCACAAGCGTTCATGGCCAGTGGGAAGGCTTGGTCGCCAATCAGTACTAAGTTGCTGGGTATGTTTGGCCCGTTGAGGTCCAGCTCCTTTACCCCCCTCATCAGGGCAGAGTAGGCCTCCTCACGGGACATGCTGGTTTGGGTCATGGCTTAGTCAGTAGGCTGACGATCCTGTAGGTGGTGGAGGAGAAAAAAAAGTATTTTAAAAGACAGATATGTATTAAACAGTATAAGTACTGGAGGCTGACAGTCCATGTAAATGCATTTAACTCTTTAAACTGTTGCTATGACAAAAACTAGTTTCTGAACTTTACGTTGCGGTAATCTCTTCAACAAAAGTATCATACATAATTCAGAACAAATGAAAGGATCTGTAAAACCTACCTAGATACAAAGGAAAAACAAACGGCTGAAGATCAGAATCAAGAGGAAAATGGAGCTCAGAGCAAGCAGAGTGTCAGGATTTGGCCAGGGTTGTTCCGGTTTTTGGTCACTAGATGCCCCCATTGTGCCTTTTGACCTTTTGTTTTCCCTTGATCCCCATTATTATTTGCACCCGTGCCTCGTTTCCCCTGATTGTATTTAAACCCTTTGTTTTCCTCTGTTCTTTGCTCTGTGTTTGTATGTTAGCACCCAGCCCTAGTACTCTGAGAACTCTTGTAGATCCTGGTGGACTCTCTTGTGGAATTCTGTTTGTTTTTTTGTTCTTGTTTGTTTGTTTTTTGAGTATCTTTTGAGGCTTTTTGTGCTTTACCTTCCACCTTGTGGATTTACCTTTTTGTCTTGGAGGATTACCTTTGTTCTTGTAGGATTCCTTTTGAGGTTGTGGAGTTACATGTTTTCCTGAAGAACTTCACTTTGTACTTCATTAAATACACCATCTCAAGTACTGCTGTGTCTGCCTCATCTTCTGGGTTCTGCCGACTATTCGTGGCTCAGTTGGTTAAGTGACTGTTTCTCACTCCGGAGACCCGTGTTCGTAACCGGGTCCTGACAGAAACACAGAGCCAAAAATGAACCCAGAGGCAGCCAGTTCCCAGGACGTTGTTGCCATGCTGTCCCACCACCAGGAGACTGTCCAACGCCACGAAGCCGCCCTGGTTCAGCAAGAGGCCTTAATGGCTAGACATTCTCATCTTCTGTCGGAGATGCTGACTTCCATAAAGCATATATCTGATCGACTTACCCCGGCAACAGTTCCCGTCCCAGTACCTCAGATTCACGTACCCATGGCAGTTAACCCTCTGGCTGAACCTTGTCTTCCACCTCCCCAACGGTTCTCAGGTGATCCAAGTGCTTGTAAAGGGTTTCTCACCCAATGTTCTCTCTCCTTCGAGCTGCAACCCTCGTCGTTCCCCACCGACCGGTCTAAGATCGCATATATCATCACCCTGCTGTCGGAAAAAGCCCTGGCCTGGTCTACTGCTGTGTGGGATGCCCATAGTTCCTGCTGTGCCAGCTACTCTGCCTTTGCTGAGGAATTCAAACGAGTGTTTCAAGGCCCAAGCGGTGGTCCTGACAAAGCCAAACAGCTCCTGACTCTCCACCAAGGTCGGCGCAGCGTGACGGACTATGCCATCCAGTTCCGCACGGTGGCAGCAGCGAGTGGCTGGAACAACGAGGCGCTCACGGTGTGCTTTCTGAAAGGCCTTTCCGACACTATCCAAGATGAACTGGCCACTCGGGAACCACCGGACAATCTCGAGTCCCTGATCAAGTTGGCCTCACGCATTGACCAGCGTCTGAGAGAGAGAACTCAACCGTAGACCTCTAGCCCCTATCAGTCCCAGCTCCGAGTCCCCACCTTTATCCTCGCTGGCTCCACCGGAACCCATGCAGATTGGACGCATCTCCCAGGCTGAGAGAGACCGCCGGATGAGGGAGCGACGCTGTCTATATTGCGGCAAACCGGGCCATTTCCGTTCCACGTGTCCCGGGCTCCAGGGAAACGCTCTGTCCCGTACAGTCCGGGGGGAACTGTAACGGGAAACATAACCTCCTCCCATCCGTCCAACTCCCGTCTGCTCATTCCAGTCACCCTTTCCTGGGACAACCACAAGCTTCACCTTCAAGCCTTGGTAGACTCTGGAGCCGCAGGTAACTTCATGGATGGTGTCTGGGCGAAGGAGAATGGCGTTCCCTCTGAACCTCTAAGTGACCCCATGAGGGTTACTACATTGGATGGAAGCCCTTTGGGATCTGGACTTGTCACTCATGTCACTACCTCCTTGCGACTTTCAGTTTCACAACACCAGGAATTGATGAACTTTCATTTGATCTCCTGTTCCGAGTTCCCTCTCGTCCTTGGATACCCCTGGCTTCACAGCCATAACCCTCACATCGACTGGTCTGTGGGCACTATCAAGCAGTGGGGTCCTACGTGCCAAGCTACTTGTATTTTCCCCAATTCCCAGAGTTCTACTCCCGAGTCTTTAGAATCCATCGACCTGACCCGAGTTTCCGAGTGTTACCATGACCTCAAACTGGTATTTAGCAAACAGAGGGCCACCATGCTACCACCCCATAGACCTTATGATTGCCCCATCGAACTGTTTCCGGGCACTTGCCCTCCCAGGGGTCGGATCTTTTCCCTATCTCCACCCGAACGAGCTGCTACCTACACATGGATACCTACATCAAGGACGCTCTGGAAGCAGGCCTCATGCGTCCATCCACCTCCCCGGTGGGAGCAGGGTTTTTCTTTGTGGCCAAGAAAGACGGTGGATTACGTCCTTGCATCGACTACAGGGGACTCAATGCCATAACCGTCCGTAACCGTTACCCGCTACCCCTTATGGCCACAGCCTTCGAGCTGCTCCAGGAAGCAGTTGTTTTCACTAAGCTTGACCTGCGGAACGCATACCATCTTGTGCGGATCAGACCTGGTGACGAGTGGAAGACCGCTTTCAACACGCCTACTGGTCACTATGAATACTTGGTGATGCTCTTCGGCCTGACCAACGCCCCAGCGGTGTTCCAAGCGCTCATAAACGATGTGCTTAGGGATATGCTTAACATATTTGTGTTCGTTTACTTGGATGACATCCTCATCTTTTCGAGCTCTCTTCAAGAACACACTAAGCATGTCAGACAAGTACTCAAACGCCTCCTAGACAGCCATCTGTACGTTAAGCCGGAAAAAATGTGAATTCCATTCATCCCGAGTACAATTCCTGGGAATTGTAGTGGAATCCGGTCGAGTCCAAATGGACCCCAGGAAGGTAGGGGCGGTAGCGGATTGGCCCACCCCCAAATCCGTTAAGGAAGTTCAGCGTTTCCTGGGCTTCACTAACTTTTACCGCAAGTTCATCAAGAACTTCAGCTTGGTGGCAGCCCCTCTCTCAGCTTTAACCAAGGGTGGCAATGCAAGGTTTTTGTGGGGAAGAGAAGCTGAGACGGCCTTCCAAGGACTCAAGCAGCGCGTCCTCTCTGCTCCCATCCTGATACTTCCGACTACAGATGAACCGTTTGTGGTGGAGGTAGACGCCTCAGAGGTTGGTGTTGGAGCTGTCCTGTCTCAGAGGGGTGAAGACAAGAAGCTTCATCCATGCTCTTTCTTCTCACACCGGCTTACCCCGGCTGAGAGGAACTACGATGTGGGGGATCGTGAACTCCTAGCGGTTAAGATGGCATTGAAGGAATGGAGACACTGGCTCGAGGGGGCTTCTCACCCATTTCAAGTGCTTACGGACCACAAAAATCTGGAGTATATCCAGCAGGCGAAGCGGTTGAACTCTAGACAAGCTAGATGGTCTCTTTTCTTCAATCGATTCCAGTTTATCCTCACCTATCGGCCCGGGTCGAAGAATCTCAAACCAGATGCCCTGTCCCGAGTCTACGCTCCTGCCATTCGAGATGACACGGACATGCCTGTCCTTCCTGCTGCTAAGATCGTGGCTCCGATCTCGTGGCAAGTTGAGGATACCATGAGACGAGCTCAAGCTATTGAACCGGACCCGAAAGGAGGTCCTGCCAATCGGTTGTTTGTCCCCAAGGCAGTGAGGACTCAGGTCCTTCTGTGGGGGCACTTCTCTCGCCTCACCTGTCACCCTGGCGTAGGTCGCAGCTTGGAGTTCATCCAGCGTAAGTTCTGGTGGCCTACCATAAGAGAAGACGTTGCCACTTTCGTCAATGCCTGCCCCGTGTGCTGCCAGGGCAAATCTTCTCACCTCCGCCCGCAAGGACTCCTTCACCCTTTACCTGTTCCCCACAGACCCTGGTCTGTGGACTTCATTACTGGCCTTCCTCCATCCCATGGCAATACTACTATCCTAGTCATTATCGACAGGTTTTCAAAGGCGGCCAGGTCCGTCCCTCTGACTAAGTTACCTTCTGCCAAGGAAACGGCTGAGTTGGTAATTAATCATATGTTCCGAGAGGTGCCCAGTTCGCCTCTAGGTTTTGGAAGGCCTTCTGCCAACTCATGGGGGCTTCTGCCAGTCTATCTTCAGGGTACCATCCGGAGTCCAACGGCCAAACTGAGAGGATGAATCAAGAGCTGGAAACCACCCTCCGATGTATGACTCGTAACAACCCGTCCACATGGTCGTCCTTCATTGTTTGGGCCGAATACGCGCACAACACCTTGCGCTCCTCCTCCACTGGTATGTCCCCGCACGAGTGTCAGTTTGGCTATGCCCCTCCATTGCTCCCGGACCAGGAGGCAGAAGTCAGAGTGCCTTCAGCCTTGAAGTTCGTCAGACGCTGTCGGCTTATGTGGAGGAAGACCCGTCTTAATCTTATGCGTTCCTCACAGAGGTACCAACAACAAGCCAACAGACGTCGCCGTCCCGGTCCTACCCTGCGCCCCGGCCAGAGAGTCTGGCTCTCCACAAGAGACTTACCACTACGGGTGGAGTCTCGCAAGCTGTCCCAAAAATACATCGGTCCCTTTAAGGATGCCAGGAGAGTTAACCCAGTTTCTTATCGCCTACACTTACCCAGATCCCTTAAGATTAATCCCACGTTTCACATTTCCTTATTAAAACCTGTTGTTTTTTCTCCCCTTGTCCCGGCAGACAGACCTCCCCCTCCGCCCCGTGTCATTGGAGGCCAGCCGGCTTATACCGTCCATCGGATACTGGATTCCCGCCAGGTGCAGCGGTCCTGGCAGTATCTGGTGGACTGGGAAGGCTACGGTCCCGAGGAGCGCTCATGGGTTCCTGCCAAAGACATACTGGACCCTGACCTCATTCGTCAGTTCAGGGCCCTCCACCCCGAGAGAGCTGGTAGGAACGTCAGGAGCCGTTCCTAGGGGGGGGGGTCTGTCAGGATTTGGCCAGGGTGGTTCCGGTTTTTGGTCACTAGATGCCCCCATTGTGCTTTTTGACCTTTTGTTTTCCCTTGATCCCCATTATTATTTGCACCTGTGCCTCGTTTCCCCTGATTGTATTTAAACCCCTTGTTTTCCTCTGTTCTTTGCTCTGTGTTTGTATGTTAGCACCCAGCCCTAGTACTCTGAGAACTCTTGTTGATCCCGGTGGACTCTCTTGTGGAATTCTGTTTTTTTGTTCTTGTTTGTTTGTTTTTTTGAGTATCTTTTGAGGCTTTTTGTGCTTTACCTCCCACCTTGTGGATTTACCTTTTTGTCTTGGAGGATTACCTTTATTCTTGTAGGATTCCTTTTGAGGTTGTGGAGTTACATGTTTTCCTGAAGAACTTCACTTTTTACTTCATTAAATACACCGTCTAAAGTACTGCTGTGTCTGCCTCATCTTCTGGGTTCTGCCGACTATTTGTGGCTCAGTTGGTTAAGTGACTGTTTCTCACTCCGGAGTCCCGGGTTTGTAACCGGGTCCTGACACAGAGCAGCAAGCTGTGTTACATTCAACTTAGCATACTTGGAACAGTCTGAATGAAGGAAAGAAAGAGATCATCATATCAGCAAACCAAGCGAAAGGAGAAGGGAGGGGTGTGTGTGTGTGTACGTGGCCAATGACTGGCAACTGTGAGTCTGTATGAATAGCTTACAGTCTACTCACATGGGTGGAGTCCGTCAGATACCAGAAGGGTTGTCTAATGCTTATTTTTTATTTGTTTTATTTATTGCAAAAATAACAACCATAATGTTAATAAAATAGTTATGATCGGAATAACAAGAATAAGCATAATGCCATTTAACATCATCAAAAGTAAACTTAGGGAATTCTGGAGACTATATACACAACCATTAATGAATTTCAATCTGTAGTTTACTAGAATGGCGGCATGAACAAAATAAATGCTCAATAGATTCTGAATCAGAGGAACAAAAGGACACAAGGCATTTTGTCAAAATGGAATATTTTGTGAAAGAAATCATTAACAGGGTATATGTAAGAAAATATTCAAAAATTGGTTTCTTTAACTTTTGGGATAACTGGAAAATGAAGGTAAAAGGTAGTCGTTTTTAACCATAGCATGGGTTGGTCACTTCCATAGCAATATATTGAATTATAATCACCAAAAATTACTTAATTAACTTCCAATCGTATCCACTTATTGTTGAATATTTTATCCAAAAGGTTCAAGTCATTCATTTGTAAACTTAGAAAAGAGGGAACCACCGCATAATATAACAAAGTGGTCTTAATAAGTCCAAGTAAAGGAAGTGGAATTACTTTGCAAACCTTAAATATATTCTCTTTGAGAATTTACCAATGAACTCATCAAACGCCAGAAACTGTTGTCTAACAAATCACATACAAAAGTAATACCCTTGTCAAACCAAAGGCCTTTGAAAATGGATTTCCAATTCATTTCAATTACTCTATTATTCCAAATCAATGTTTTATGGAGGGAAAAATTGTGAGTGAAATCATATTCAAGGAAAATACAATTTGCTGGTGAAACTTTGACAATTTCACAGGTAATTCTGGAGGGTCTAAGTCACATTTCATTAGGAATTCAAGTCCACCAAGTTTATTAAACTGACTGTTAGGGATATGATACCACATAGAAATAGGATTAGACAGACATAAATGCAACCATTTCATTCTAGAAGTACCCACTAACGACTAAAAATCAATAGCCTGTAAACCTCCACGATCTTAAGTCTTTCACTAATTGAGATTTCCGAATATAATATATTGTATTCCTCCAAACAAATCTAAATATTACAGAATTGACTTTAAAAAATGATATTAGAAGAAAGGAAAAGGGACTGACTTGGGAATATGATTCTGGATAAACAATCAGTCTTGGAAAAAATAATGCAACCCAAAATTGAGATATCGCGATGCAGCCACTGACGAAACTCTTATGGAATGAATCCTATTATCGCTGTTTAAAGATTCTCTATCTGAAACGTTCGGCATAGACATGGGTTAGTAATTTAGAGTCAGTTGCCAACAACATAATTGGTGTCCAGGTCAAGCAAGTTCTTCTTTGGTTTGGGAATAAGAACTATTAGTCCCCGTCTCAAAGAAGGTGGTAAGATAGCATTAGCAATATCCTCTTTGTATACCGAAAGCAATATCTCTATAATATCAAGCCAGAAATGTCAATAGAATTCAGGTCAGGCCACCTTGTGCAGGAGATTTACCTACAGGCATTTGTTTAATTAATGGCTTGGTCCAATTCAGTCATATCTATATCAGAATCACAGAGTGTCTTAAACCGGTCTTCTATATGCTTAACAGAGTTCTTAACTGAAACCAAAAAAAGGAACCGAAGTCACCTTCCGAAAGATGAGATTGATACAGGGTACTGTAGAAAGAGTGTATTTCCTTATTAATCCTTCAAGATCATCAGATAGTGTCATTTACATAAATGGATGAAATACTATTACTAGCCTGTGTTTTTTCCACCTTTCTCAATCCATTTGGCCTTTGAACAGATGAAGGCACCTTGTGCCTCACTGTTGTATATGTCGTCCAGTTCACATTGGCTTTTAGCCAGCTTGGCTTTTTCATCTTCATTTAAATCAAGTTTATTGCTCGGCTTGTTAATATCAACAATAATAATATCTGCTTGGAGAATATTTTCCGAGCTAGCATTTTACCAGTAGTGATGGCAAGACATCGAATTCTGAATGGAATAATGTCCCATTTGTTAGTAGAAGAAAGAGCAGAATTGAGACAGGTCTCTCTGATAAGAGTTTTAGACTGTAAACAAAATGAACCATTCTTTAAAAGAAGAGTTACACTTCCAGTATACTTTAGAAAATATCGTCATTATCAAAACAAAAGGAACGAATAATGGAACAATGGTCTGTCAGAGGAGCTGGGGAACTACTACATTCACTGGCAAGATGCATAAGACTGGAAGATACCAACCAATAATCAATTGTAGATTTGAATTGTCTGTCCCTAGTTGTAGAGTTAAATCAAGAAAAGTTGGTTTCAGAGAATGCCAAATATTGGAATGTTGAAAGATGGAGCAAAAATGAAGTTACTACAACAATGGGCTGAATACCTGGTGGGATACCTATCCATCCAGTCATCAGGAGCAACAGTATCACCTCCAACAATAATGATATCTGTTCAATATTTGTTTTTCAACTCAGTTAAGACTTTACTAGATGTTAGAAGATTGTTGTTTTTGGTGTTTATGGATAAAAAGGAAAGATAAATATTGAAGAGTATCCTAGAAAAAGAGTTGTCTAAAACTAAACAGGGACCCTGAATAATATAAAAGTAGCATACGCCCCATCAGAATTAACTTGACGAACAGTAACGACCATACAAAGGAAAATAAATGGATAGATCGTGTAATAACACATCTTATATTAATAGTTTACATCTTCAATTGAACTCTCAAACTTAAGATAAATACATCCCTGAAGGATAATCAAGTCATATTACAATAAATGGAGATGTACTTACATAATACCAATCTTGAAACAAAACACACATTTAATATGCTTACATGGTTAATGCTCACATGCAAAACTCGCCACTACAAACATTACCGCCCTCTGCAATATCACCTATATGCCGTTTTCAGATAAACGACTGCATGAATAAACTCACCAGTTGAAAAAGTATATGGCTTTAACTCGTAAAGCGTGAATCAGTCAGTCACGTTCCTCCACCCTGCGGCGGTCAATGACAGCAAACCCCTGGCGAAAGAATGCTTTTACCACCTGCGTCTTGCCTCGTCGACTTGTGGCCACAGCTTCGCACCGGCATCCCTGTCGCGCTTGCTCAATTCTACTGCAAAGCGAATGACTTTCCCCCTGCAGATCGGCGCCAGCTTCGCAGCTCTCCAAACCTCGTCTCTCACGTTCCTCAACCGCTCAACGCAAACATAATGATGACCTGTCTGTCTGTTCTTCTCCTTTCTCTTGTCTCCGAGACTGTGTACAACATCTTACCGCGATGTTCAGGGTAGCAGAGTGATATGGAACAAACTTCCCAATAATGACAAGCACAATCCCTCTGATATTCTCACAATTGTTAGAGTTGCGTCAATTTGAATCTGGTATCAGGATAAATATAACAATGAGTCACCGATTTTATACTATGTATTTTTTATTAGCACATGTCACAATAGTTTAAAATTAGTAACTTACATCAAACAGGTGTCTCACAAAACTAAATTTGGATAAGTCCAATGTGCAGAACTTTAGTTTTTCACAACAGGTGTCTGCTTACCTCTTTTAGTTGACCGGTCAGGATTTGTGAGACAACACCGTCCAATCGGCCGGACAATTTCCAGCGTCGTCCTTCTACCAGATCACGTCGGTGGTCACCAAATTGTTAGAGTTGCGTCAATTCGAATCTGGTATCAGGATAAATATGACAATGAGTCACCGATTGTATACTATCTATTTTTTTATTAGCTAAGCAATAAGTGGTAAATGCAATTTTCGTATATACGGGCTCTCTGTCCCACCTCCCCCTGCAGGTGGGACAGATCAGAGAACTGACAAGATGTATGTAAACATTATTCTTTATACTGTGATAGACAGTTCCAACCCATCTGTTGGCCTATCACAGTAGAAACTGGGCGTGGTTTAAACTTGCTCAGCCTATTGCAGGCGCTCAGGCGGGTCCCCGCCTCTTTGCGCTTCTGTTGATAGATGTAACTGTTGCTGCAAAGAACATCCATGCGCTCATACCGTTATCCCGCACATGGCTCCAGTTATCTAACAAAAGACCGTTTGTTCTCGCGACACCCCACTCTGAATGTGCCCCCCTCCCAACTCATTGAACAGTTCCTGTCTTCATGCTTCTCTGTATTTTTCCATCATGAGAAAGTCCCATGGCCTTGAAACAATGTTTCAAGTCAGCTATGTTGCATAACACATACATACATCCACACAAGCCAACAGCAGATAATATTCAATCATATATATGGTAATGGGCTATAGTGCATAACACAGAAACCTCATACCATCAGTTTCAGGTAACCTGTTCGGTCGCAGCCCCCATCGGCGCTTGTATCGGTCCTGTTCAGCACTGGCTTGTGCGCAGCACCTCGTTTTCTTTGGTCAAGGCATAAATGTAATTTTTCAACAGTGGTGATACCCTTAATGCCTGCTACATTCAAAACTGTCGTTTTGGAAACGTCTGCAATCTAGAGGGTATTTTTATGAATCATCTCATTAAAGCCATTCAACCGAATAGCTTGTTCGTCAAATTTGTTTAATTAAACCCTGGATTGCCTGCATTGGTGATAGGCTGGGGTGGTTTAGTCTGCCCGGCGTCACTTTCTCGTAATCTCTTCAGGTTGGGGGGTTTCGAAGGGGTTATTGGACACCTGTATCGAAAACGAATTTACTCCGACGTCGGTACCGTTACTTCTGGGGGAGTGTCAAAATCGTTCATATAGTTGACAGTATCCACCTGGGTTACGACAGCTCCCTCTACATTTTGCTAGCTTCCAGATAATGTTACTAGCTAGCTAACACTGATTTCTTGATGTTCGGTAAACCACCAAACTAATTGAAATAGGAGGGGGGGGGGGAATATACAGTAAGAAACGTAACTTTAACTGTGATGGTCGTCAAACCCAAATTAGGGCTTGAATTCAATTTAAAGTTCAAGAGTTCAGTATATGGCTCACATCAACACCATTATCCCAGAAAACCTAGACCCACTCCAATTTGCATACCTGCCCAACAGATCCACAGATGACGCAGTCTCTATTGCACTCCACACTGCCCTTTCCCACCTGGACAAAAGGAACACCTACTGTATGTGAGAATGCTATTCATTGACTACAGCTCAACGTTCAACACCATAGTGCCCTCAAAGCTCATAACTAAGCTAAGAACCCTGGGACTAAACACCTCCCTCTGCAACTGGATCCTGTGCCACCCCAGGTGGTAAGGGTGGACTACGGGAAAAGAAGGACTGAGCACGCCCCCATTCTCATCGGGGCTGTAGTGGTGCAGGTTGAGAGCTTCAAGTTCTTTGGTGTCCACATCACCAAAAAACTAACATGGTCCAAGCACAGCAAGACAGTCGTGAAAAGGGCACAACAAAACCTATTCCCCCTCAGGAGACTGAAAAGATTTGGCATGGGTCCTCAGATCCTCAAAAGGTTCTACAGCTGCACCATCGAGAGCATCCTGACTGGCTGCATTACTGTCTGGTATGGCAACTGCTCAGCCTCTGACCGCAAGGCGCTACAGAGGGAACAGAGGGTACAGCCCAGTACATCACTGGGGCCAAGCTTCCTGCCATCCAGGACCTCTATACCAGGCGGTGTCAGAGGAAGGACCTAAAAATTGTCAAAGATTCCAGCCACCTTAGTCATAGACTGTTCTCTCTGCTACCGCACGGCAAGCGGTACCGGAGCACCAAGTCTAGGTCCAAGAGGCTTCTAAACAGCTTCTAACCCCAAGCTATAAGACGACTGAACATCTAATCAAATGGCTACCCAGACTATTTGCATTGCCCCCCCCCTTTTTACACTGCTGCTACTCTATTATTATCTATGCATAATTACTTTAATAACCCTACCTACATGTATATATTACCTCAATTACCTTGACTAACTGGTGCCGCCGCACATTGACTCTGTACCGGTACCCCCCTGTATATAGCCTCGCTATTGTTATTTTACTGCTGCTCTGTAATTATTTGTAAAAAAATATTTGTGTATTTTTCTTTAAACTACATTGTTGGTAAAGGGCTTGTAAGTATGCCTTTCATCTGTTGTATTCGGTGCATGTAACAAATAACATTTTATTTGATTTTAATGGCACCACTCACTCCACCATTCTGTCCCACCCCCCCCAGAAGGGTTGCCTAAAAAAAAGTCGCCCTACAAGCGAGAATGTTGAATACAATTATATTTATACTTAGCTTACCAGTTGTTCGTGTATGTCCTTTTGACGAAAGGGAGTGGAGATAAAATGTCCGCAGGAAATAATTATTAACCAGACTTTTTGGGGCACTGGTCTGGCTGTCTGCTTGTATTTCCGGTATGTATTTTCAGTCTTCTGACGCATTGCACATTATGTAAACAATAGCCGAATGTAAACGAACATTGTCGTCGACCGAAGCACGTTTCCTTGTAAGTGGAAGTGGTTGCAATTTACTATAAATGAAAAGTCGGCAATTTACTATAAATGAAAAGTCGGCAATTTACCTTTTTATTAGATGCCTAAAAAGTTGAGAAAGATCAATGATATTTTAGGTTTTGAATTGATCTGAAGCTTGGGGTTGTAACAGCAGTTTACTTTCCCTCCCAGCTCGTGAACCTTACGTGGGGGGCAGAGATGAAGGATGGGTACTGGCTGGGGAAAGATCACCCTGGGGTTTACCTGGGCGAGAGACAGGCACTCAATGAGGACTACACCCACTCTGGCTTCGACCGCGGCCATCTCAACCCCAATGGACACCATGCAGGTAGTCTCCTCCACAATACCGGCTCTGCTTTGAACAGATTTCATGCAACAACATTTCAATACCAATGTTGTTAGGTTTCTTAGAATTGTTTCTTAGTTCAGTGTGGATTACTGTGATGGTCGACTATTGAGCTGAAAGTTAAGTACAAGGTAAACCCAAGTTTATATACACAACCCAGCAAACACACAACGTTGCCTCAAAGTTGACTCCAAGTGGGCCTCAACATGCCATTGCTAATCTGTAACACGAATTAATCTCATGACAAATGATTAAACCGACAGTATTTCCCTCCTCTTTCTCGCTCCTTCTTAATCTCACACGGTCACCCCCCTTCCTTTCCTCCCCAAGTCCCCAGTCGTAACGCCACCTTCACCCTGACCAACGTGGTGCCCCAGAACCCCAAGCTCAACCAGAACGCCTGGGTCCGCCACGAGTCCCAGCTCACCGACCTGTTCAAGGCCCAGTGCGCCCAGGCCTACGTGCTGGTGGGCGCCATCCCCTCCACAGACAACTGGATTGTCAAGGACAACGTCCGACGCGTCAACATCCCCGAGTACATCTGGAACGCCTACTGCTGTGTGGACAACAACGGTGAGCCTGTCCGTAGCGGTGGCGCCACCGCCCTCAACACCGAGCAGAACCGAGTGGACCAGCGCTCGCTGCTGGAGCTGAACGGTTTCCTGCAGCAGTACTCCAACGCGCAGTAGGGGAGTTGTTTCACAACAACTGCCAGGCAGTGCCCGAGGAGTAGTTTCTCCCACTCATGGGTTTCTAATCCTTATTTGACAGTGGCAATGTGAGCTAAAACTTCAGTTCACGCATAAGTTTCAGTCTTTCAGCCAAGTCAAGTGCTTCCTACTGTGAAAATGACATCATGAACTACAGTGGATAAATAAAGAACTATGTTTGGAGAGATACATCTTTTATTATTCTTTATCTGTGCTTTCTTGGAATAAGCAAGAATAATATAATGTATATAACAAGAGGTAGATTTCTTTAGCTTTGTATACAGTATCAAAAACACATGAGACTTCAGAATAAGCCCTTTGTGACGAGCAACTATGATTCTTACAGTAGCATTTCTACACCAGGCCAGCAAACTCCTAGTCACCACTCCTTAACCTTAACCCATCACCAAACGGTACCTACCCTTCACCAGCAATCCCTGACCTGTGACCCCCAATATAAGGGGGAGACCTCCTCTATTGTTCAGTCATACTGGGCCATAGGGTGGTCGCTCCACACTAGCATGTTAGAGAGCTTTTCCTCTGTAGCGGGCTCAATGGGCCAGCCCCAGGCCTTGAAGAAGGGAGCCAGGTTCCTATTGACCGCCAGGGAGAAGGTCTCAGCATACAGGTTCATCTTTCCCTGGTTGTCATTGGGCACGTTCTGCATGGTGTGGTAGGCAGCAAACACCTTCTTGAAGGCGTCCCAGCCAAAATGGTCCTGGAGCTGGTGGGAAGGAGGACGACAAAGAGAAACTGCTTACACAAAATCAACCCGAGATAAAGTAACTTTTTTAAGCATCTATATTTTCCTATCGGTCGTTCACAAGCACTAACTGTAGGATTTGTACACAACATACTCTGCAGCAGGGCGTACTACACAGTACACATCACTAGAATCTCCTGTCACCTGCATGTAGGTCTCCAGTGCCACCCACATGTCCCAGCTGGCCAGATTCCTGCCCCCTTTAGCGTACCCCTCGGCACGGCTCTGTCGGTTGTCCAGCGCCATGTTGGGGTGGGCCTGATCCCTTTTCACCCCCAACACCTCCTCGTGCACGTACACGGACCACAGGTTACACGTGCACTCAGTGGTGTGTGAGGGGAACTCCCAGACTCCTCTCTGCTGGTTGTGGCCCAGCTCGTGGATTGCCCCCCACAGGCCCGAGCTGCGGGCTGCCACAGGGTTCATCAGGTCTGGGGCGGAGGAGGATTGTATCATGATAGGGTAGCCTGCATGCATGAAGCCTGTGGGTGAGGGGGGGGGTCAGCTCAATGTCTGGATACTTTCAGGGCAGAGGTTGTGCAGTCCACTCCAATACACTCTTTAAAAAATTGTTCCAAAAGGGTTCTACGGCTGTACCGATAGGTAGAACCCTTTAGGGTTCTATATTGAAGCAAAAATGGTTCTACCTGGAACCAAAAGGGTTCTCCTATGAAGACAGCCGAAGAACTCTTTTTGGTTCTAGATAGAAGCTCTTTTTCTAAGAGTGTAGGTCACTCTTGCTCCCTAGAAACTGTAAAGGGTCTGTCCTATCTGACTCATAATACATTTTTGAAATATTTGGGTCAACGTCTTTTCAGATAATCTCTCTTTTTCCTGTTCATATCCAGCAATTACACAATCACTGGTCCCCTACCATAGTCAATTCCAGTCAAGACAGTTTGTCCACGCTATGAAATAAAAGGGACAGACGCTGACCATGGGAGATCTGGACGTCGGCCACGAAGCGCTCCTTGCGTGGGAACTTGGCGGGGATGGAGGCCAGGTCAGCTACCCCCCTCATGATGTCATCCCAGAGAGCTGCCACCAGGTCAGGCCGATCCAGACCTCGGACCACGTCAGAGTGGACGGTCAGGATGATGTTCTCAAACTCCATCTCTGCCCAGGGGGAAGGGGCGGTCCGCAGAACGGCCCAGTCTGCAGGCGTGGTCACCCCTAGAGACAGGAGAGAGGCAAGGGTTGGAGGAAAATCCTGGATCATTTCACTGAATTTATTACTTTCACGAGGCGTTGTGACTGGGCTGTGTACCTCTTCATAATCAATCGTGAAATCCATCGGCCTAGTGTAACGGATGTGAAACGGCTAGCTTAGTTAGCGGTGTGCGCTAAATAGCGTTTCAATCGGTTACGTCACTTGCTCTGAGACCTTGAAGTAGTGTTTCCCCTTGCTCTGCAAGGGCCGCGGCTTTTGTGGAGCGATGGGTAACGATGGTTCGAGGGTGACTGTTGTTGATGTGTGCAGAAGGTCCCTGGTTCGCGCCCGGGTATGGGCGAGGGGACGGTTTAAAATTATACTGTTACACTAGCATAGGTGAGCAACATACATTAAATGGCCTTCAAGATGACTATTACCAGACAAACATTTGGTACAGTGTGATTTCCTACCACAATGATGAGTAGCACATTGAAAATCAATTCTCATAACAGCGGAGAGTTCAGTTTTAGTAACACAGCTGCAATTGCACAGTATGTGAGAGCATCGCTGTTCTAAGCTTAGTGTATCTCTGTATTCTACAGGTGTTTCACACAGAACAACGGCTCTGTCATTTCCTCTTTAATCTGTGGCAGCCGTCATCAACGTACATTCAAAATGGCAACAGAGAGCAGGAAGCAACTCAATTATGAATTAGGAATACATGAATAGCAGATCAGAATACATGAATACAACTCTGGGATTTTTTTTTTTTTAAAGAGGTGAAAATATATATTTTGCCTGGATGAAGTCAAAGGGGGCCCAGACAGACATTGTAAATGAGTACATGAGGGGGCTGGATGGAGTAATGGACTTTGTGTTATCTTTTATTCACCTGGTATTTATCCAGGTTAATCTCATTGAAATACCCTTTCTATAACACTTTCTATGAGGCAGCAATATAATAATGGCACACTTGGCGCATTATAACACTTGCTATAAGCCATCATGAGTTATAACAACTCATAGCTGTACCACCCTTGTAATACATCACTTGGATGCATTATAAGACCAAAGTGTAAAATGCATCATCGAGCCCCACCTCCCTCCCTCTCCCACCCACCCACTTACCAGTCTTGTAATAGGGGGCCGGCACAGCCCCCTGAATGATGACCTCCACCCCCTCCACCTGGGTCTTAGGAGGGGCGATGAGATAGAGGAGGCCGCCCCACAGGTTCCACACCTGCATCATCTCTGAGTCTATGGGGAAGCGCTCATGAACCACTGGCGCTCGCCTCAGCTCGTTCGAATTCCCAATGTTGTCAGTCTGACAGCCTATCTGGACCTGATGGTAACAGGGGCATCAGTCAATCAATCCACAAAGTGCTCTTGCATCAACATGTAAAGGGCTTGATCTCAAAACAAATAAAACATGATTTGATTCAATAGACTTTAGAGTGATAAGACGAAACAAAAAGCAGTATTGGATACCTTCCAGCCCTGGTTGACGAGTTGTGGTGGCATGGCCATGTACGTCCTCATCCCAGGGGAAAGGAACAGACCAGTGCTGAGCCACTCCTCTCCTCCTAAGACAATGTTCAGCAGTGGTTATACTCAAGCACAACTGTGTAGAATAATAGTGAGTGTATGGCTAGAAACATGTATTCCCACACTAACCAATGAGCTTGCAGAGTAGCTATGGCGAAAGATATTTTCTTGCGCCCATTTTATCTAAGCCATTACTCCTGGTGTTTCATATTGCTTCCCAAGACTAAACCATCTCCATTAGACCCATGATCCTCCATTTTAGAGTGCAAATGAGAGCTAACTGACCTGCTGTATTACAGTTGATCCTAACCCTGGCATTGGACAAGGCGGGCATCATGGGCTGGTCCTTGATCAGGTAAGGCAGTAGGGCGTCTGGGTCCTGGCACACCTTGTACACCTGTGCGCCTACACTGAGCAGCAGGTGGTCCTTGGCGCTTATCACCGGGCAGCTGTGGCACACCTGGGGGATGCCCGTCTCCTTCAGCACATCGGTGAGCATGGCCAGCACCGAGGTGTACGAGGCACAGTCGTGCGCCCGCATGTGCAGGTAATTGGCGCAGTCGCTGCCAAGCTTCTTCAAACCCGCCTCCTCATGCTCCGTCAGCGTCTCGCCCTGGGTCACGTGGCCAGCAAAGCGGCGCAGCAGGTGGCGGAAGTGAAAGCCCTCGGAGCAGGTCTGACCCGGGACTGGGGCCTTGTAGCAGCCTGCATCCAGAGTGTTCCCCATCAGGCTGAGGCCCATCTTGTTGAGGATATGGTTACCTGCGTACTCTGTCATGGTGTTGTGGCCCGGATTTGTCTGGGCCCAGTACCATGCATGGCCCCCGATCAGCAGACCCCCACCCTCGGCTACAAAGTCCTGGATTTCATCGGCCTGGGCGTCGCTGTAGGAGGTGCAGACGAGACGCTAAGCTCCTTCCTGAAGCCGCTCTTCTCACAGGGCAGGCCCGACTTGCTCAGCAGGGTGTGGGCGGAGCCGAGCTGGGGCAGGACACCTACCAAGCCGTTACGGCCCTCGTCTAACCAGCGCACGGCATTGAGCATGAAGGGGGACATCTGCTCTCGGCCCAAGTATCCCTCGTGGGTGATCACGATGACTCGGCCCTGGCCGTAGTATGCCCCAGCCAGAAAGGCCCTGCCGTCCTTGTGGTGCCGATGGGGAATGCGAGAGGGCCGTGTACCAGCACCTCTGAGAAAATAGCCCCGCCCTGGATATCAAACTCTGTCACGCCCTCCAGCAGGAACTCCAGGTCATCCTTGAAGTCCTTGCCTATCCTAGGTAAAGAAGAGAGTGAAAGGGTAGGTATGATTTGACAAGAGAAGTTAGACACATAAAAATAGCTCAACTAAACCATTTATTTACATTTATTTAACCAGGTGATTTCTGAAGTTAAATAAAAACCCTTCTTTGTTTTCTTCACACCTGGTTCTAGGAGGTGATGAGGCACAAAATACCACCATGTACACATTTCCGTTTTACTACAGTATCTCTATATTAATATACCACCTTCTCTTCTCTCTGTGAAGTGCCCAATACTTACGCCACAGCCAGCCAGTTGGAAGGGATCTGTGGAGGCACAGGGAGAGTACCCAGCTCCCCAAGGTGCTCCGAGAAGTAGATGCCAGCCACGCTGGACACCTTGTTCCCAGGGAAACCCAGCAGGGTGTTCTGTTTGGGGTGTTCCTCCGCCCAGCTACACGCCTGACCAGCAATCAGCAGCCCGCCCCCCACCTTCAGGAACCCCACCAGCTCCTTCACCTCTGGGCCCACGCAGTACGCATCTGTCACATACACTCCTAGACCCTCGCAGAAGCCCCCCACCTTGGGTTGGAGGCTGGAGTGGCTGAGGTTGTCGGCTACGGCCTTACAGCTCTGGTGGACGCCGACGGTAGTGCTGTCACAGGAGGAGCCTGTCAGCCAGGTTAGGACATTCTCCACTAGGGTAGGAAAGGCGGTGAGGTAGCCCTCGTGGCCCAGCACCACCACCCCGGCCTCGGCCGTAGAATGAGGCAGCCATTAGGACCTGGCCACAAGCGTTCATGGCCAGTGGGAAGGCTTGGTCGCCAATCAGTACTAAGTTGCTGGGTATGTTTGGCCCGTTGAGGTCCAGCTCCTTAACCCCCCTCATCAGGGCAGAATAGGCCTCCTCACGGGACATGCTGGTTTGGGTCATGGCTTAGTCAGTAGGCTGACGATCCTGTAGGTGGTGGAGGAGAAAAAAAGTATTTTAAAAGACAGATATGTATTAAACAGTATAAGTACTGGAGGCTGACAGTCCATGTACATGCATTTAACTCTTTAAACTGTTGCTATGACAAAAACTAGTTTCTGAATTTTACGTTGTGGTAATCTCTACAACAAAAGTATCATACATAATTCAGAACAAATGAAAGGATCTGTAAAACCTACCTAGATACAAAGGAAAAACAAACGGCTGAAGATCAGAATCAAGAGGAAAATGGAGCTCAGAGCAAGCAGAGCAGCAAGCTGTGTTACATTCCACTTAGCATACTTGGAACAGTCTGAATGAAGGGAAGAAAGAGATCCTCATATCAGCAAACCAAGTGAAAGGAAAGGGAGGGGTGTGTGTGTGTATGTGGCCAATGACTGGCAACTGTGACCTGAGCAGACAGGGTGGGGCAGGGGAAAGGGAGGCGTCTGTCAACAGTGAGTCTGTATGAATAGCTTACAGTCTACTCACCTGGGTGGAGTCCGTCAGATACCAGAAGGGTTGCCTAATACTTCTTTTTTATTTGTTTTATTTATTGCAAGAATAACAACCATAACGTTAATAAAACAGTTATGATCGGAATAACAAGAATAAGCATAATGCCATTTAACATCATCAAAAGTAAACTTAGGGAATTCTGGAGACTATATACACAACCATTAATGAATTTCAATCTGTAGTTTACTAGAATGGCGGCATGAACAAAATAAATGCTCAATAGATTCTGAATCAGAGGAACAAAAGGACACAAGGCATTTTGTCAAAATGGAATATTTTGTGAAAGAAATCATTAACAGGGTATATGTAAGAAAATATTCAAAAAAATTGGTTTCTTTAACTTTTGGGATACCTGGATTAAGGTAAAAGGTAGAGTATGGGTTTTCTTCTGGTGAAAGAGAGGCGGACCAAAATGCAGCGTGGTGGTTATTCATGTTTTTAATAAAGACGACTATACATGAACAGACTCTATAAAACAAGAAAAGTGAAAACCAAAACAGTCCTATCTGGTGCAAACACAGAGAGAGGAACAATCACCCACAAAACCCAACACAAAACAGGCTACCTAAATATGGTTCCCAATCAGAGACAATGACTAACACCTGCCTCTGATTGAGAACCATATTTAGGTAGCCTGTTTTGTGTTGGGTTTTGTGGGTGATTGTTCCTGTCTCTGTGTTTGCACCAGATAGGACTGTTTTTGGTTTTCGCACACATTTATTGTTTTGTTAGTTATTTCATGTATAGTTCCTTCATTAAAGAACACGAATAACCACCACGCTGCATTTTGGTGCGCCTCTACTTCACCACAGGAAAACCCTTACAGAATCACCCACCAACCAAGGACCAAGCGGAGTGGTAAACAGAGGCAGCAGCAACACCAGCAGCAGGAGAAGTGACAGGTGCAGCAGGAGCTACAGCAGCAGCAGGAGAAGCAACAGAGGTAGCAGCAGCAGTGGGAGAGGCTGCTCTATTTGGATAAATGGACATGGGAGGAGATCCTTGACGGAAACGGACCCTGGGTAGAGCCAGGGGAATATTGCCGCCCCAAAGCCGAGCTGGAGGCAGCGAAAGCAGAGAGGCGGCATTATGAGGAGCTAGCACGGCAGAGCGGCTGGAAGCCCGAGAGGCACCCCCCAAAAATGTATTGGGGGGGGGGCACAGGGAGAGTGTGGCAGAGTCAGGTGTCAGACCTGAGCCAACTCCCCCTGTTTACCGTAAGGAGCCATGGATGGAATTGGAGTTGTTGGCGAAGCAGAGTGCTGAGTCTGAGAGTGTGGAGGATGTATTGGACAGAGTAGAAAGAAAGCTGTTGGTTTGGCATAGTATGCACGGCATAACACTGCCAGCACCACGCATCAGGCCTACAGTGCGTCCCGCCTGTCCAGCGCAGCCAGAGTCTCCCGCCTGTCCGGCACTGTCAGAGCTACCGCCCCTCATGCCAGAGGCGCCAGAGCCCCTCATTCCAGAGGCACCAGTGCTCCTCAGTCCAGCGCTGCCAGAGCCTTTTTCTCCAGTCTGCCCAGTGCCGCCAGTGCCGCCAGTCTGTCCAGCGCCGTCTGAGCTACCCGTCTGCCCAGCGCCATCTGAGCTACCCTTCTGCCCAGCGCCGCCAGTGCCGCCAGTCTTCCCAGCGCCGCCAGTGCCGCCAGTCTGCCCAGCACCGTCTGAGCTACCCATCTGCCCTGCGCCGTCTGAGCTGCCAGTCTGTCCAGCGCCGCAAGTGCCGCCAGTCTGTCCAGCGCCGCCAGTGCCGCCAGTCTGCCCAGCGCCGTCTGAGCTACCAGTCTGCCCAGCGCCGCCAGTGCTGCCAGTCTGCCCAGCGCCGCCAGTGCCGCCAGTCTGCCCAGCGCCGTCTGAGCTACCCATCTGCCCAGCGCCGCCAGTGCCGCCAGTCTGCCCAGCGCCGTCTGAGCTACCCGTCTGCCCAGCGCCGTCTGAGATACCCATCTGCCCAGCGCCGCCAGTGCCGCCAGTCTGCCCAGCGCCGCCAGTGCCGCCAGTCTGCCAGGATCCACCAGTCTGCCAGGATCCGCCAGTCTGCCAGGATCCACCAGTCGGCCAGGATCTGCCAGAACTACCAGTCGGCCAGGATCTGCCAGTCGGCCAGGATCTGCCAGTCGGCCAGGATCTGCCAGTCGGCCAGGATCTGCCAGTCGGCCAGGATCCGCCGGTCGGCCAGGATCCGCCAGTCGGCCAGGATCCGCCAGTCGGCCAGGATCTGCCAGTCAGCCAGGATCAGTTAGATCGGCCCATTGTTAGGTTTCCTAGGCCAAGGTTAGCGGCGAGGGTCGCCACTCAAGGGACAGTAAGGAGGTGGACTAAGACAATTATGGAGTGGGGTCCACGTCCAGCGCCAGAGCCGCCACCGCAGACAGATGCCCACCCAGACCCTCCCCTATAGGTTTAGGTTGTGCGTTCGGAGTCCGCACCTTGGGGGTGGTTCTATCAAGTTCTGTCCATCGTTCGTATGTGTTTTCCTTGTTTTAGTGTTGGTCAGGACTTGAGCTGGGTGGGCATTCTATGTTGTGTGTCTGGTTTGTCTATTTCTATGTTTGGCCTGATATGGTTCTCAATCAGAGGCAGGTGTTAGTCATTGTCTCTGATTGGGAACCATATTTAGGTAGCCTGTTTTGTGTTGGGTTTTGTGGGTGATTGTTCCTGTCTCTGTGTTTGCACCAGATAGGACTGTTTTTGGTTTTCGCACATTTATTGTTTTGTTAGTTATTTCATGTATAGTTCCTTCATTAAAGAACATGAATAACCACCACGCTGCATTTTGGTCCGCCTCTACTTCACCACAGGAAAACCCTTACAGGTAGTCATTTTTAACCATAGCATGGGCTGGTCACTTCCATAGCATTAAATTGAATTATAATCACCAAATTACTTAATTAACTCCCAATCATATCCACTTATTGTTGAATATTTATTCCAAAAGGTTCAAGTCATTCATTTGTAAACTTAGAAAAGAGGGAACAACCTCATAATATAACAAAGTGGTCTTAATAAGTCCAAGTAAAGGAAGTGGAATTACTTTGCAAACCTTAAATATATTCTCTCTGAGTAGTATTAAGCTGAAATTTACCAATGACCTCATAAAACGGCAGAAACTCCCCAGTGTTGTCTAACAAATCACATACAAAAGTTATACCCTTGTCAAACCAAAGGCCTTTGAAAATGAATTTACTATTAATTTTAAATTACTCTATTATTCCAAATCAATGTTTTATGGAAGTAAAAATTGTGCGTGAAATCATTTTCCAGGAAAATACAATTTGCTGGTGAAACTTTGACAATTTCACAGGTAATTCTGAAGGGTCAAAGGCACATTTCATGAGGAATTCAAGTCCACCAAGTTTATTAAACTGACTGTTAGGGATATGATACCACATAGAAATAGGATTAGACAGACATAAATTCCACCATTTCATTCTAGAAGTACCCACTAACGACTAAAAATCAATAGCCTGTAAACCTCCACGATCTTAAGTCTTTCACTAATTGAGATTTCCGAATATAATATCTTGTATTCCTCCAAACAAATCTAAATATTACAGAATTGACATTAAAAAACATTTTTATTAGAAGAAAGAAAAGGGGACTGACTTGGGAATATGATTCTGGATAAACAATCAGTCTTGGACAAAATAATGCAACCCAAAATTGAGATATCGCGATGCAGCCACTGACTTAATGAAACTCTTATGGAATTAATCCTATTATCGCCGTTTAAAGATTCTCTATCTGAAACGTTTGGCATAGACATGGGCTAGTAACTTCTAGCCAGTTGCCAACAACGTAATTGCTGTCCAGGTCAAGAGAGTCCTTCTTTGATTTGGGAATAAGAACTATTAGTCCCTGTCTCAAAGAAGGTGGTAAGATAGCATTAGCAATACTGTCACGCCTTGGTCATTGTATTTTGTGTTTTTGTTATATGTTTGGGTAGGCCAGGGTGTGACATGGGTTTATATGTTGTGTTTCGTATTGGGGTTTTATTAGCATTGGGATTGTGTATGATTAAGGGTGTGTCTAGTTAGGCTTGGCTGCCTGAGGCGGTTCTCAATTGAAGTCAGGTGATTCTCGTTGTCTCGGATTGGGAACCGTATTTAGGTATCCTGAGTTCGCTTTGTATTTTGTGGGTGTTTGTACCTGTCTCTGTGTTGTAGTCACCAGATAGGCTGTAATTAGTTTCACGTTTCGTTTGTTGTTTTCGTATTTCAGTTATTTCATGTACCGTCATATCTTTCATTAAAGTCATGAGTAACCTACACGCTGCATTTCGGTCCGACTCTCTTTCTCCAACAGACGAACGCCGTTACAAATACCCTCTTAGTATACCGAAAGCAATATCTCTCTAATATCAAGCCAGAAATGTCAATAGAATTCAGGAGTCAGGCCACCCGGTGCAGATTTACTTACAGGCATTTGTCCAATGGCTTGGTCCAACTCGGTCATATCTATATCAGAATCACAGAGTTTCTTAAACCTTTCTTCTATAGGCTTAACAGAGTTCTTAACTGAAACCAGAAAAAGGAACCGAAGTCACCTTCCGAAAGATGAGATTGATACAGGGTACTGTAGAAAGAGTGTATTTCCTTATTAATACTTCAAGATCATCAGATAGTGTCATTTACATAAATGGATGAAATACTATTACTAGCCTGTGTTTTTTCCCACCTTTCTCAATCCATTTGGCCTTTGAACAGATGAAGGCACCTTGTGCCTCACTGTTGTATATGTCGTCCAGTTCACATTGGCTTTTAGCCAGCTTGGCTTTTTCATCTTCATTTAAATCAAGTTTATTGCTCGGCTTGTTAATATCAACAATAATAATATCTGCTTGGAGAAAGAGTATTTTTCTTTAAAAGAAGAGTTAGCATGGTCTGTCAGAGGAGCTGGGGAACTACTACATTCACTGGCAAGATGCATAAGACTGGAAGATACCAACCAATAATCAATTGTAGATTTGAATTGTCTGTCCCTAGTTGTAGAGTTAAATCAAGAAAAGTTGGTTTCAGAGAATGCCAAATATTGGAATGTTGAAAGATGGAGCAAAAATGAAGAGTTAAGTTACTACAACAATGGGCTGAATGCCTGGTGGGATACCTATCCAACAGTATCACCTCCAACAATAATGATATCTGTTCAATATTTGTTTTTCAACTCAGTTAAGACTTTACTAGATGTTAGAAGATTGTTGTTTTTTTACTGTATGTTATAACCATACATATTTACCCATATGTAACGTGACCCTTTATATTAAAAAACAATATATATCCAGTGACCCTCATCATCACACCTGCTTTCTAAAACGGTACCTGGAAAACGTCTGAAAAGTATTGCCACACCAGCAGAATGAGATGAGCCATGGCTAAACATGATCTTGTCACCACATTTGTTAAATCAGCATCTGAGGAATGTGTCTCTAGAAATAAAAAACACTTGCCATTTGATGAATCTTTACAAAAACGAAAAAGAACCTTGCGTTTTATATTGTTACGTAAACCCTTGGTGTTTAAAGGATAAAAAGGAAAGATACATATTGAAGAGTATCCTAGAAAAAGAGTTGTCTAAAAATAAACAGGGACCCTGATTAATATAAAAGTAGCATACGGCCCCATCAGAATGAACTTGACGAACAGTAACGACCATACAAAGGAAAATAAATGGATAGATCGTGTAATAACACATCTTATATTAATAGTTTACATCTTCAATTGAACTCTCAAACTTAAAATAAATACATCCCTGAAGGATAATCAAGCCATATTAAAAGTAAATGGAGATGTAATTACATAATATCGATCTTGAAACAAAAACCACATTTAATATGCTTACATGGTTAATGCTCACATCCAAAAACTCGCCACTACAAACATTACCGCCCTATGCAATATCACCTATATGCCGTGTTCAGATAAACGACTGCATGAATAAACTCACCAGTTGAAAAAGTATATGGCTTCAACTCGTAAAGCGTGAATCAGTCAGTCACGTTCCTCCACCCTGCGGCGGTCAATGACAGCAAACCCCTGGCGAAAGAATGCTTTTACCACCTGCGTCTTGCCTCGTCGACTTGTGGCCACAGCTTCGCACCGGCATCCCTGTCGCGCCTATCTGACTGTTCTTCTCCTTTCTCTTGTCTCCGAGACTGTGTACAACATTTTACTCGATGTTCAGGGTAGCAGAGTGATATGGAACAAACTTCACAATAATGACAAACACAATCCCTCTGATATTCTCACCATCAGTTTCAGGTAACCTGTTCAGTCGCAGCCCCCTTCGGCGCTTGTATCGGTCCTGTTCAGCACTGGCTTGTGCGCAGCTCCTCGTTTTCTTTGGTCAGGGCATAAATGTAATTTTTCAACAGTGGTGATACCCTTAATGCCTGCTACATTCAAAACTGTCGTTTTGGAAACGTCTGCAATCTAGAGGGTATTTGTATGAATCATCTCATTAAAGCCATTCAACCGAATAGCTTGTTCGTCAAATTTCTTGTTTAATTAAACCCTGGATTGCCTTCATTGGTGATAGGCTGGGGTGGTTTAGTCTGCCCGGCGTCACTTTCTCGTAATCTCTTCAGGTTGGGGGGGGGTTTCGAATGGGTTATTGGGCACCTGTACCAAAAACGAATTTACTCCGACGTTGGTACCGTTACTTCTGGGGGAGTGTCAAAATCGTTCATATAGTTGACAGTATCCACCTGGGTTACGACAGCTCCCTCTACATTTTGCTAGCTTCCAGCTAATGTTACTAGCTAGCTAACACTGATTTCTTGATGTTCGGTAAACCACCAAACTAATTGAAATAGGGGGGGGGGGGGGTACAGTATGAAACGTAACTTTAACTGTGATGGTCTTCAAACTCAAATTAGGGCTTGAATTCAATTTAAAGTTCAAGAGTTCAGTATATGGCTCACATCAACACCATTATCCCAGAAAACATAGACCCACTCCAATTTGCATACCTGCCCAACAGATCCACAGACGCAGTCTCTATTGCACTCCACACTGCCCTTTCCCACCTGGACAAAAGGAACACCTACTGTATGTGAGAATGCTATTCATTGACTACAGCTCAGCGTTCAACACCATAGTGCCCTCAAAGCTCATAACTAAGCTAAGAACCCTGGGACTAAACACCTCCCTCTGCAACTGGATCCTGTGCCACCCCATGTGGTAAGGGTGGACTACGGGAAAAGAAGGACTGAGCACGCCCCCATTCTCATCAACGGGGCTGTAGCGGAGCAGGTTGAGAGCTTCAAGTTCTTTGGTGTCCACATCACCAAAAAAACTAACATGGTCCAAGCACAGCAAGACAGTCGTGAAAAGGGCACAACAAAACCTATTCCCCCTCAGGAGACTGAAAAGATTTGGCATGGGTCCTCAGATCCTCAAAAGGTTCTACAGCTGCACCATCGAGAGCATGTTGGCTGCATTACTGTCTGGTATGGCAACTGCTCGGCCTCTGACCGCAAGGCGCTACAGAGGGAACAGAGGGTACAGCCCAGTACATCACTGGGGCCAAGCTTCCTGCCATCCAGTACCTCTATAACAGAGGAAGGACCTAAAAATTGTCAAAGACCCCAGCCACCTTAGTCATAGACTGTTCTATCTGCTACCACACGGCAAGCGGTACCGGAGCGCCAAGTCTAGGTCCAAGAGGCTTCTAAACAGCTTCTAAACCCAAGCCATAAGACTACTGAACATCTAATCAAATGGCTACCCAGACTATTTGCATTGCCCCCCCCCCCTTACACTGCTGCTACTCCATTATTATCTATGCATAATTCCCTTTAATAACCCTACCTACATGTATATATTACCTCAATCACCTTGACTACCTGGTGCCGCCGCACATTGACTCTGTACCGGTACCCCCTGTATATAGCCTCGCTATTGTTATTTTACTGCTGCTCTGTAATTATTTGTAACTTTTATTTTTTTAGGTATTTTTCTTAAAACTACATTGTTGGTAAAGGGCTTGTAAGTATGCCTTTCACTGCAAGGTCTACTACACCTGTTGTATTCGGTGCATGTAACAAATAACATTTTATTTGTTTTTAATGGCACCACTCACTCCACCATTCTGTCCCCCCCCCCAGAAGGGTTGCCTAAAAAAGTCGCCCTACAAGCGAGAATGTTGAATATAATTATATTTATTTCATTTTGACGAAAGGAAGTGGAGATAAAATGTCCACAGAAGCATGCCTTATTTACTTTGAATAACTACTAAAATAGTGATTGTAGTGATTTGCCTAAAATAGTGATTTGCCTCATGATGTGCCAACCCTTGCACAATTAATCTGTGCTTCAGCTGCAGGTAGCCTAGAGAAACCTATGCGCTCTGATCCCTTCTGGCCAGGGGAAACGAAGCAGTAAAGTCATGTATTTATAGCCTAAAATAGGCCTGTATTTGTTTTAAGAAAATGTGAATGTGATCAAACTTTGGGTGGCTAGGCTACCAAGACCGTATCAATCCAAAATTATTGACTGTAATTAATCAAATCAACACAATAGTGATGACATACTGTGTGAGTAACTTTTTAATTACAGATGCACCGGCCTACAAGATGCAACACTGCATAAAGAAAACTCAGCCCTGTTAGTTCTATTGTCCAATCAGTTGTTGTCTATTTAAATTAAATTAAATGACCTGATTTGAAAAAATATGGTCCCATCACAGCCTATATAAAACAGTTGTATTCCTATGTCATACCCTCCAACTAGTTTTACCTGGTTAGGTTAGCCCATTGGTTCTCCTCAGGGCCTTCAGACATGTAATCATTTTGTTCTAGCCCTGAACTAGTTCACCTGATCCACCTAATCAAGGGTTAGTTGACACATTTAATAGATCAAATATATGAACCGGCTGGGGGTCCACAACGAGAGGTTTGAGAACCACTGGGTTAGCCTATCCCCCAACACATCTTGGACCTGTGGTGCTACCACTGAAATCACACAATGTTACAAATGAAGAAACATATCCTATAAATATGCTCTACTATGTTAAGGAGGATGAGGATTATACGTCTATAGTCGTAGCTACATCCATTTTAACAAGAAATAGTTGTGTTTGTTTCCCAAGCCAAGACCCAATCTGTGAATCTTTGTCCTATGAGATAATAGCAGTCAATTAACATGACCTTAATGAATTATGAGCCTTTGTGTTTTTTTTTTTTACAACATACATTCTACAATCAAAGCTGTATCAGAGGCGGCAGAAGGCAGCAGTCAGTGGCTCTGGATGAAGATGAAAGACCCCAGCTGGGCCCCGAAGTGAGAGGGCCAGGAGGTATGTGGTCAACAATGCTTGACTCAGGGAGGAGGACGCCCCTGCCATGCATAGTCCCATGGGATGTTGGCTATCAACAACAAGGCAACTCCTATGACTAATTGGGAATGGGACGCAAGCGTAGGATTGATCACCCTGTCGCTGACCGCCTTTGGGGAGGGTGTATAGTGTGAAAGGCCGAAACACCCTAGGAACCAAAGGTACACTACTGACGATGCGCTCCCCAAATTTCACCACGCTCACTGTTCATTAACTCTTGGAAGTGCTTGCACAAAGGATAGTAACATCTCATCCTGTGTTCTTGGAATCATTTGAAAATTCACAAAAAAGTGACATTAGCTGATGATTATCTCATAGAACAAAACGTATACAATCTAAGCCTGTTTCCCGCAGAATGTATTTTAGGAGTTTATACAAAACCCCTAAAAAAATGGCATTTCATTTTCTCCAGACCATGGCAGAGTTAGTGCCTCGAGAAATAGTAATGGTGTCTTTCTGTAACACAAAACCGAACATGTTAAAAGTATGAAACATGGAGATATGGCCTTGTCGGAACACTAACACTATTAAGGAGTGTAGTAATTTAACCTTTTGTTTTTTTAATATAATTTATTGTTGATGTGAAAGATAATTTCCTTATGTTCCAAAACCGTACTGCAAGCGATGCATTTTAACATTCAGAACGAGCGTCGGGGATCTTAACAAAACACCCCCGCCCAGAAGATACTATGTCAGTATGTGCTAAAGCATTCCCGACCAGAAGATTATATGTCAATATGCAGTTAGCGTCTATGAATGAGGTAAACCTCGGCGAGTCAGATGTCTGTTTTGACAAACCGTTTATTCGACAGGCAGGGTATTCTAATAGCCATTCGGAGACTGAATCCACCAGTGTGAACAGTCCTATTGAGGAAAACGAATAGTTAACTGTAGGGTAAGATGACAAAACACGCGGAAAGACAAGCCCAGACTAGGGTCGGAATCAAATATGAGATGGATGTTTCTAAACGAAAGTGTTTTTGTGACGGACCAATGAAAGTTGGAACGTGCTACCTTTAAAGTGTTCCGACTATTTCTCGGCAATATTCCATTCCTCCTCTTGTCTGGTTGTGATTGTGACTGAAAACGTTGAGTACACTTTTGAATGACTGATGTGTTCATCATGCAAAGCTTGGCCTTGGCTTTTAACCATAGATTATTTAGAAGAGAATACTCCTCTTACTCATACATGGCTAGCCAGTAGCTAGCTTTTTAACTTATAAAGCTAGCTATAATCGTTCAACACTTCGTAAAGTTACGTTTAGAATTTCTGCTCGGTTCTTGACTTAAGAAACACTTGATATGCCTTATTCATGTTACACCCATTGTAAACCGATATGTTATGGACACCTTACGTTATTTGTTTTTCCCTACATCCTACTGTCTCTTGTCTTTGCAGATGCAGCAGTGCACATTAGTCAGTGCATCCGGCGCTCGTGTCCCACTAGCCGATGGCCGAGCCGTGATCCTAGGTCGTGGTCCAGAGACTGGAGTTATTGACAAGAAGTGCTCCCGACACCAGGGTAAGAGGACTAGTTAGCTAACGTTTGATACGTACCGATGGCCATGTTCTAATTATTTATCTTACCTCCCAAAGTGTGCACTTGTTCACTTCCCTTCATGGATTTAAAAATAAATTAATGGTATATGGAAACTCCCTCTTGCCCATGCGTACACCCGTTCAATGAGTTTAAATGTGTGAAGAGTAAGCTTCGGGAGAAAGGAGAGATTATTGGGATGCTGCTTTTTAATTGCGGTGTCCGGTGGGATTACTCCAGCCAGCTATCTAAACTGCACAACTATCTAAAATGTGTCATATTCCTTCTAGTGAAGCTGGTGGCCTGTTATGCAGACAAGGAGGTACTTGTAACACAGGTATGAAATTATTACATTGTGCCTGTTGTTGAGGCCAACACTCTCTTATCTTAGTTTTACACTCAACACTACTGCTTAACCTGTCTGTAACTGCTGTCAAAGTATAGTTTTCCTTTTCAGCTTGGCCCCAACCCTTCATCCTTGGGCAGTGAGAGTCTTGGTAGAGGCCAGTCTGGCCGACTGACCCAGGACCGCACCCTTTACCTGGTCAACCAGAGCCACCCCTTCAGAGTGCAGTTCTCTGCTTCCAACGAAACCTCCTCATCCTCTGCCCAGAAGGGGAAGGCTGTAGAAAGGTTGAAAGCATTGGATAAGACAAAAGGAGGAAAGAACGACAGAGGGGGGGAGGTTCAAAGCACAGTTCCCAAACGCAGCATCCAAGACTTTTTTGCTTCCTCTCCCAAGAAGGTATGAGAACACGTTCATCTTAACTGAGAAAATGGCATGCATTTTAATTTGTCTATCAATATTTAGAGTAACCGAAAGGACCTAATGTATCACTTCAACTGTTCAAAATACCCCATGTTTTCTCAATGACAACCTCCAATTTAAGTGAAGTTTAGTTTGACCATGGTTGCATTTTTGTTTTCCACTCAGGCATCCAAGAGGCCACACAGTTCTGAGGAGCCCCCGCAGGAGAAGCGTAGGAGGACTACAGGCTCCGACAGTGGGGGCGAGGACGAGGCTGAGAAGCTTGCTGAGGAGAAGCTCCGACAGCTCCAGGAGATGTCAGAGAGTGCTTCAGGGGCTAGCATAGACTGTGTCCAGCAGCAGGCATCAGTCTCAGCCTGTTCTCGAAGCCACTGGCAGCAGATTGGAAACCTCATGCTCTACACTGCTGTTGGCGTCATTGGAAGCACCAAGGTAAGAGCGAACTAGGTAATTCTGTAAACTCAATATTTGATTCAAGCCAATGAGTCTGTGTGTTTGAATGAGATGCTGAATATAATTTTACTTTGGCCATCCAAGGATGAAAACATTTTAGGCCTACATTTGAGCTCTTTGGACATATTGTTTCCACCATCAATCTAATTGTCTCGAAGTTCGCTTTCAACCAAGCAGTACAAAGACAATTACTTTTAGTAACATCACTTTAAGGCTGACCCATCTTTCTTTCTGGCCCAGATTGCTGGATTCGACATTGACGGGTGTATCATCACCACCAATTCTGGCAAAGTGTTTCCCACCAGCCCAGATGACTGGAGGTCAGTCAGTCTGCTGTTCTGTCAAGTTGCGGCTCTGCGTCTGGCCTCCTCTCGCTTTGCTTGCTCTCTCCTCATCCCTCTTTCTCAACTCTTGACTTGAGTCATTTCCTTGCCTTTATTTGTTCTCTTATCTCCTTTACAGGATTCTCTTTCCCGAGATCCAACCCAAACTGGCCAGCTTATTAAAGAAAGGCTACAAGGTAGAAGCAAACATATAAATGTATTGTCAAGCATGGACACGGCAAAGCTGTTCTACGAGAAATATTTATTCTCCATCCTTTTAATGGTAATATGTGGCTAGATGAATAGCTAACCATGTCTCTGTTGCCCCTCCCAGGTTGTGTTTTTCACCAATCAGATGGGTATATCTAGGGGGAAACTGAAGCCTGAGGATTTCAAGTCTAAAGTGGAGACCATTCTGAAGACATTACAGCTCCCCGTACAGGTTAGTCAAGAAACATTTAAACACAAAAATGGCGCTTGAAAGCAGATTCACTATTGTATCTCTGTGTTTTATTGTGTGTAATTCAGATGTGGACACCTTTAACTGTGTGTGTGTCTCAGGTCTTTGTGGCGTCTGGTCCTGGGATCTACAGGAAGCCAGTGATGGGGATGTGGGAGCACCTGTGTGAGAAGGTGAGACCATAAGGCACGCATCATATCAGACATTGTGAATAGGGATTACATGTAGACAACGATTGTGTCCTACAAACCACCTCAACACAGGTGTGTCGCAAAAGGTTCACAAAGCCAGCTCCATTTAGCATTGTCTAGTTGTTTGTCATCCACTCGGAACACATTACCCTGGTGAGTCATGACATAGACCAGTCACTGCTTCAACATTTCCATGACATTTTAGTCATTTAGCAGACACTCTTATCCAGAGCAACTTACAGTAGTGAGTGTTTATATTTTCATACTTCAACAAGGGCATGGTGCGGGAAATAAATAGAATGGGAATAGAAATGTATTGTTCCCAACTCCCAACCCCCTGAAACAACAAACATGGTTCAACATGTTTTTCCTCTCTCAGGATAATGGCGGCGTGGCTGTAGACAAAAGCCAGAGTCTCTATGTGGGAGGTGAGTCAACAACAACAGAACAACCCATAGCAACATAACGTCTTCCTCTTACTTAGCCTATTCTTATCCTGACTCTTGTAAGTGATGTGCTGCTTATGGTCACGTTTGATGAACGTGTACTCGCCCTCCAGCAGCTGAGAGCCTGAGACCTTTCTCTCTCCTCTGCCACAGATGCAGCGGGACGGCCTGTTAACTGGGCTCCTGGCAAGAAGAAGAAGGACTTCTCCTGCAGTGACCGACTGGTGAGAGCACCTGCACTAACCTCTAGACCAGTCTGTTCACTTGTCGACCAGTCTGTCCTAGTTCTCTAGTTCTAGCACATCTTCATACACAAACAACAAAGTGTCCCAAATAGTGGACTGAAACGAGGAATTTCAATATGATAAAACTCAGTAGAGACAAATCAGCAGAGAATAATTTTCTGTGTCTACTGACTGTGTGAAAGGTTCATTCTTGCTATGGTGTAGATACAGTTTATGACCAGGTGTTGTACCTGCAGGCATTGCATATCTTAATAATGCCTGACACTGATTTTCTCTCTCTCCCTCTCGACTAGTTTGCTCTGAACCTTGGACTGCAGTTCCACACTCCAGAGGAGTTCTTCCTGGGCTGGAAGACCGCCCCCTTCAGTCTTCCTCCATTTGACCCTGTGAGTAACCGGGTGGATATCTGTGGTATTCTTTCTGCACAGAATATGTATGTGAAGCTTTTGAAGCCTCTGTATGTATGTGTGTGCACTTGCACATCTGACTGTGTGTGTGTGTGTCTCTCTCTCTCCAGAGGAAATGTGACTCTAACGCCCGTCTATATGACCCGCCCAGTGCCTGCCTCACCTCCACCAAGCAGGAAGTAATAATTGCCGTGGGTTTCCCTGCTTGTAAGTGGACGTGCATTCCTTATTTTTCTGCCATCCTCCCTCTCTCTTTACTGACGACCCTCTCCCTTCTTTATTTTATTTTTTATCCAGCCGGGAAATCAACCTTTTTCCACACACACATTGTCCCCAAAGGTTATGTGTACGTGAACCGGGTGAGTGGATCAGTGTGCTGTTGGCTCTCTTAACATCCACACACACATATACACACACTGACCTGACCTGACCTGTGTTTGTCAGGATACCCTGGGCTCTTGGCAGAGCTGTGTTTCGGCCTGTGAGCGGGCACTGAAGGAGGGGCGCAGCGTGGTGGTGGATAACACCAACCCAGACCTTGAGTCTCGCAAACGGTACCCGTCTCTGTGCTCCTACTAGTGTGTGGAGCACTTTTGGTTTGCAGTTCATGAACAACCTAAACCACTTACATAACAGAGAGTGGTAAATCTGCTACATGCATTAACCAAACCAGAGATATTTGATTGAGTGTGTTTGTAGGGAATAACATGTACCTTCTATACGTTGTCCCCCTCCAGGTATGTTGACGTCAGCCAGAGTTTGGGGGTGTCCTGTCGGTGCTTCAACTTCTCTGCCTCCCTGGAGCAGGCCAAGCACAACAACAGAGTAGGTCTCCTCTCTCCCTCTACTGAACTGTATATACCAGACTACACATGATTCATTCTTCAGCAGTTCAGAGTAGAGGGTGACATGAACTTGCGATCTGATCGTACACACAGAATAGCCCAACCTGGGACTTAAACGACAACCATCTGGTTCAATGTCCACTTCTTAAACCTTATAATGTACAGGCCATGGGATACATCCAGTTCAATATAGGCTCTGGTACTGCCCTGATGCATAGTGTTCATTATTGGGCTCTTCTTGTGCTGTACAGTTCCGTGAGATGGCCCCCTCCACCACCAAGCACCTCAAAGTCAATGACATGATCTTCCACAGTTACAAGTAAGTGACATTGGATATTATATCAAGGGACTTCACAGCATCACATTCTCAACGTAGGGATTCACTGGCCTCTACAATGGGTTGAAAAGATCAGAGCGCACTAATATAACATATGTCTTTATGCCTGTGTTTACAGAGCCAGCCTAATTCTGATCTTTTGGCAAAAGATCTGATCTGATTGATATTTTTCCACTAATTGGTCTTTTGGCCAGAATTGGGTTGCCTGTATAAACGCAGCATATATGTATGTCGTGTAAAATAAATGCATGTCTGAATGTATTTGCCCACTCTGAACAGACTTTCTCTCCACACAGGAAGAAGTTTGTGCCGCCCAGTCTCTCGGAAGGCTTTTCAGAAATCCTGCAAATTCATTTTGTCCCAACCTTTACAGACAGCCAATCAGAGGCCCTCTTCAGGCAGTTCTCTGAAGGCTGATTGGGTGGCTGGTATTCCAACCTAAGATTCATCAGATTGTTATTGGAAAATAATCTGGCAGTCGTACCAGTCCAACATTTTTCTATGCTGTGGCTGTATGTAGACAAACTATTTAGTTACCTGCTGCTAATCAACAAAGCATTGCTATTACGCTACATACATTTTGAAGGTGCAGATGTTTTAACTAAATGTAACCACAGCAGACAGCACACATCAGTATTTTTGTTTGATTGGCTTGAGTTTCATATTTTCGTATCATGTTTTCTGGTCAGATACAACAGTACTTGTTTCCAGAAAGCCCAAAAAGTAAAAAGTAAAAAAATAAATAAAAAAAACATGAGCAATGTTTTATTAATTGTATATTTTAATAAATTGTTATTAATTTGTTTTACAATGGATCCTATTCTGTAAAGTAGGGAAACTGAATGCATGTTTTTCTGCTAGTATGCCACCGTAAAGCAATATTTTCATGACAATCCTGGTTGAAACTCAGCCGTCCACATGGGTAGAAACTCCAACTCCTTCCCCAGGTTGCTGTTTTACCCATGGCACTAATGTGGAAGTCTCTTGCATATCAGGCGGGGGGGGGTGCTGTCACTTCTGTCTTGGGCTTCGCATACATTCTTGGTGTCACAGCTCACTACTCCCAGCCT
>NW_025745331.1:0-37500 GCF_021184085.1 Oncorhynchus gorbuscha
GGTGTTACAGGTTTCTGAATTCTTGGATCTAAACCAAAGTAGATCACTTTGTTCTATACATCAGTTGGTGTCTCTATAACCTTCAATATGAGGTCCTAAACTGAACATTAAAGTGCATTCTTGTAGCTGTGTGGACTAATATAGTTAAAAAGGTTTACCCTGGGGTAAGTTAAGCCAATGGCCATGGAGTAAGTTGAGGCAAAGGTTGAGCAAATGTAAGTGTTTTCTTCCCAGGTGTAATTGCAAGGCATTATTGCTTGTGATATGAGGTAACAAAATTGGGCTGGCCTATGTTAAAATGGTTTAAATGATTAAAAGAGAAAACAAGCATTGTGATTGTGTTGAATTGTGTTTGGGAAATAAACTCCTAACTTACCTTGTCCCGTGGCTTGACTTGACCCATACTCGGGTTAAGTTGTGCCAAGAGACCACTTTTTTGGACAAGCTATGTTTTCAAAACTAATGTTTTGATGAATTCTGCTTTTCCAGTGATACACAATATCCTGAAATATATGTAGATATCTTTGTTAAAAAGAATACCATATTTCCGTTGATGGAGTGATGCTGAATGTACAAAAAAAATTGATCAACTCACCCCACTCCCCTAAGTTTGTGAGCCTGTCACGACTCTTCTGGAAACCTCTTCCCTATACTAACTCTGCCTCGCAAGAGAGATCGCTAACCCTGAGAACGCTACAGCCCCGGAGCCTAGGGCAGCCCCGTCAGGAATGACATGTTAACTCTGTGAAAGACTATAGCAACAAACAGTGTTTCTCCCATTTCCTCCATGACCACCGGATTCTGGGGGTCGCATGTAATACCATCGCGGGTCATGGTGAATTTGGCACAACCCAGTTACGTGGTTGTCACTTTGAATGATGGCAAAAATCTTGCAGGCCTGTGCGTTCACGGTCCAAGAGCAACAGTTGGGTCAGTTCAACGTCTGTTAATCCTTTTTTTTCTTCTCTTCTTTACTCCCTTCCCTCAAACTTATTTTAGGAAATAAAGCTGCCAGAAAACGTACGGCACACTGGCTTCTCACTCCACTTGGAAATGATTTCCTTTTCCCGAAGCAATAATCCAATCAGGCTAAACTTCATTCAGAGTTGTTTTGATATACGAGAAAGGGCGAATGGAGCGGTGATTCAATTCTTGTAGTCGGATCTCCAAATTCGATTTTGCCTCCAGGGGAAGTCGTTGTTTTTTTTTGTTGGGGGGGGTAGGTATCATTGTGAAAGGAGAGCGGGGAGGAAATGTGTGCATGTAATTGGTTTATCTGTATGTGATGTTTCTTGCACCTCAGAGTAATGGAGTATTCCTTTTCCCCTCTTGTCTCTTTACTGATTGGAGTGGACACAGAAGCTAATGCACCGGATTCCTATGGTCAAGCTGTGCAGACTGAACAGAGTATACAGTATCTAAGCCTCCCGTCAAAGTAAAGCTGCGGACCAAGCCTGTTTGTGTAGAGCCCAAATGTGTGGCCAATGTATATGCTTATGTGTGTTTGTGAGATTTAGCCTTACTAGCCTATATGGGTTTTCAATTGATCTATACAGGTTCTCATTGGCTGTACTGCCCTTGGATACAGAGAGGTCACCATGGATATAGACTAGGTTGTCAGGGATTTGGGGTCTGGGTTTTCAGGTATACTGTGGGTACAGAACTCAAGGAGGTCAGGTCAACTGGTCTGGGCCTAGCCAAGAGACCAGACTACTGAAGTCGACTCCCACACACCACCACCATCTCATTCAATCAAGCCCAAGTCAGTCAGTCAGTCAGTCAGTCACACACACACAGAGAGAGAAACACAGAGACAGAGACACAGAGAGACAAAGAGAAAAGGGACAAAAAAAGATATAGGACAATTGAAGGGAATAATGAGGGAGAGAAAGGGCGAGAGAGGAAAAGAGCGAGACAGACCCAGAGAAATCACCACAAACAAGTGCTCGCAAGCCTCAGTGCTCCCTGAGAACTGATGGAATGTGACTAATGATAATAAGCCACAAATGGGGGGGGATAAAAAGAGAGAGCCATTAATTACAGGGCTTGCCCATATTCCCCATTCAACACCCAGAGAGGGAAGAATGGAGAAGGAGAAGTGGACTCCCACCCCACCCCATCCCATCCCATCCCATCCCCACTCTCGCACACCCTTTCCTTTGCTCGACAGAAAAGCGGGACAAAAATCAGGTCTGCAGAGTGCACACGGCCTCCTGCGGTCAGTCACTTCCTAACATCAACAAAAGAGTGTTTACAAAGGATGCTTTAGAGCCCATGTTCAATTACACAAACACTGGCGTCAATGTACCCTCCCCCACCCCACCCCTTTTCACAGTGCAACTGTTACAGCACACACAGAGAAACCTGTGATATACAAATTGCTTAAACCATTCAGGGAAGCTTGTAAAGGCTAGCCGACGGGGGTCAGTACAAATGTACGCTATTGTGCTTTAAATAAGCAAACGCATCAAGTGGCGCGAGGGGAGAAATTACGACATCGTTAGTCAGTCTTAGCTTATCACCAAACATGTGTCTGATCACGCCCCTGTATGTTTTCATTGGGCTATATCAGAGGGTGATATGTACGGCTTCCATTTCAGAGAGAGCAAACAATTATGGGTGCGACTAAAGGGAAGTGATTGACTGGCATGTCAACCCAAACCCCTAACCCCGGGAGACCCCTAATGAGGGTCCAAAAAGCAGTTAAAAATGTTTTCTACTTTGAGAGTATTTTGTGTAGATTATAGACAAAAAATGACATTTAAATCAATATGAATCCCACTTTATAACATAAAAATGTTGAGGGCAGCAGCTAATGGGAATCCATAATAAATACAAATACTTAATGAAGTCACTGTACGAGTTTCTTTGACACGGTCATTAGTGAAGTACTGCATATGGCAGGTCCAGAATCTGACCAACTGTAATATCTACTGTCGTGTCTCACACCCAAAGAAACCCAAAGTATGTTGAGTGGGAAGGGAGGAGTTGCTTGTAAAGAACTAAAAGTACAGGGGCGTGGTGGAGCATCATTTGGGGGAGTGTCCGGAGGATCTTCTTGGACCCACCCTTGGTTCCACAAAACAAATCTGGAAGTTAAAGCTCTGTAAAATTAGTTGTTGATTATTGCTAGACAGACATTTTCAAGTCTTGCCATAGATTTTCATGCAGATATAAGCCAAACTGTAACTTGGCCACTCAGGAACATTCACTCTCTTCTTGGTAAGCAACTCCAGTGTAGATTTTGCCTTGTGTTTTAGGTTATTGTCCTGTTGAAAGGTGAATTCATCTCCCAGTGGCTGGTGAAAAGCAGACACCCAGGTTTTCCTCTAGGATTTTGCCTGTGCTTAGCCCCATTCCATTTATTTTTTTATTCTGAAAAACTAGGCAGCCCTTAACTATTACAAGCATACCCATAACACGATGCAGCCACCACTATGCTTGAAAATATGGAGAGTGGTACTCAGTAATGTGTTGTATTAGATTTGCCCCAAACACTTTGTATTAGGGGCAAAAAGTGAATTGCTTTGCAACATTTATTGCAGAATTACTTTAGTGCCTTGTTGCAAACAGGATGCATGTTTAGGAATATTTGTATTCTGTACAGGCTTCCTTCTTTTCATTCTGTCAATTAGGTGAGTATTGTAGAGTAACTACAATATTGTTGATCCATCCTCAGTTTTCTCCTATCACAGCCATTAAACTCTAACTGTTTTAAAGTCACCAATGGCCTCATGGTCAAATTCCTGAGCAGTTTTCTTCCTCTCCAGCAACTGAGTTTGGGAGGGCGCATGTATCTTTGTAGTTACTGGTTGTATTTATATACCATCAAAAGTGTAATTAATAACGTCACCCTGCTCATAGGGATATTATTTTTACCCATTTACCAATAGTTGCCCTTCTTTGCGAGGTATTGGAAAACCTCAGTGGTCTTTATGGTTGAATCTGTGTTTGAAATTCACAGCTCGACTGAGGGACCTTACAGAAAATTGTATGTGTGGGGTACAGAGATGAGGTAGTCATAAAAAAAAAAAAAGTTAATTAAACACTATAAAAGGCACACAGAGTGAGACCATGAAACTTATAAGACTTGTTAAGAAATGTTCTACTCCTGAACTTATTTAGGTTCGCCATAACAAAAGGGTTGAATACTTAGACTCAAGACATTTCAGGTTTACATTTTTTGTAAATTTGTAAAAACACATTTTTAAACATAAATCCACTTTGACATTATGGGGTATTTTTTGTGTATAGGCCAGTGATGGAAAAAAAGTTGAATTTAAAACATTTTAAATTCAGGCTGTAACACAACAAAATTTGGAAAAAGTCAAGGGGTGTGAATATTTTATGAAGGCACTGGATCTGTGACAGCACACACCTAGTCACTGGGCAGCAGTATCTAAACTCAGCAAGAAAAAAGAAACATCACATTTTCAGGACCCTGTCTTTCAAAGATAATTCATAAAAATCCAAACAACTTCACAGATCTTCATTGTAAAGGGTTTAAACACTGTTTCCCATGCTTGTTCTATGAACCATAAACAATTAATGAACATGCACCTGTTGAACGGTCGTTAGGACACTAACAGCTTACAGACGGTAGGCAATTAAGGTCAGAGTTATGAAAACTTAGGACACTAATGAGGCTTTTCTACGGACTCTGAAGAACACCAGAAGAAAGATGCCCAGGGTCCCTACTCATTTGAGTGAACGTGCCTTAGGCATGCTGCAAGGAGGCATGAGGACTGCAGATATGGCCAGGGCAATAAATTGGAATGTCCGTAACTATGAGACGCCTAAGACAGTGCTACGGGGAGACAGGACGGACAGCTGATCGTCCTCTCAGTGGAAGACCACGTGTAACAACACCTGCACAGGATTGGTACATCCGAATATCACACCTGCGGGACAGGTACAGGATGGCAACAACAACTGCCCGAGTTACACCAGGAACACACAATCCCTCCATCAGTGTTCAGACTGTCCGCAATAGGCTACCTGAGGGCTTGCAGGCCTGTTGTAAGGCAAGTCCTCACCAGACATCACCGGCAACAACGTCACCTATGGGCACAAACCCACCGTCGCTGGACCAGACAGAACTGGCAAAAATGTCTCTTCACTGATGAGTCGTGGTTTGTCTCACCAGGGGTGCTGGTCGGATTCACTAGATATTGACTGTTACTTTTGATTTTGACCTTTTGTTCAGGGACACATTATTCCATTTATGCTAGTCACATGTCTGTGGAACTTGTTCAGTTTATGTCTCAGTTGTGAAGTCTTGTTATGTTCTGACATATTTACACACGTTAAGTTTGCTGAAAATAAACGTAGTTGACAGTGAGGACGTTTGTTTGTTTGCTGAGTTTACATGAGGATTATAAATGTTTTCATTATTACGCATGAGTTGAATCTTTGAAAGGCCATGTTTATTCCTAACGTAATTGCCCAGGTGTTAACTTGCATAACTCTTGTATGATGCCTGTGCTTGTGAGAGAAGTACTGTATAAGTTAACTAGGCTGTATTATATCCGGCCATGAATGGGAGTCCCATAGGGCGGTGCACAATTGGCCCAGCGTCGTCTGGGTTAGGCCAGGGCAGGCCGTCATTTTAAATAAGAATTTGTTTTTAACCAACTTGCCTAGTTAAATAAAAAATACATCAGACTGCTCTGTGTCCAGTTATTTCAAGTAGCCTTTATTTATCAGTGTGCTTCAAACATTTTCTTCTAAGACTCTGAACTGAGTCATGTTACAGTTTGTAATATGTTACAATCAACGCCTGCCAAAATCTTGAAAAAGTTGGCCACAGATTATGTTACAAAAGCCGTGGTACATTATTTATTTTCTGCATCAGACTTGACTCTTCTTCCAAAACTCTCTTGAAAGGGCTGAGTAGAGTTTCACTGTTTGTTTAATTTATGATATTGAATTGCTACTCACCATCAGTCCCTCTTTATAAAGACACTATTTGCGCCCTTTCACTCTGAGCAAATCATAACATTACCATTACAGAGATAGCCTTTCAAGTGTTATTGATAGTCTACAGATTGTCAGTCCCTGTGTGTATTTTTTAAAATTTGGTACAAGTCGTTTCATGGCTTCTGCGCCAGCCTTTCCAGACGGAGTTGGGTCGCGATACAAGTAGTCCCCATGAATAACTGTTCCCCAGCCTGCCAGTTGGCCTGACCGCTTGCCTGGCTAGTTATTTATAGAGAACAATGGCTGCTGAACTGAAGAGAACACATTCCTCCTCGGCAGCTCAGTTGATTAACTTTCTGATAGGGAGATTACTGCGTGTGTGTTCTTCCGGAAAGTTATTCTCTACTGGTACAAGACGTAAAAAATGACCGTATTTTTTAAAAATTAGCCCCTTTTAGGGAGAAGTTTGTTCTCACACTCTTTTGGTCATGTTCCACTGCTCTGGGGGAAGAGAAACTTGTCACTAAGAGAGGGGACGGAAGTTCCCATGGCTATTAAACTTTATGGCCCCTGAGGAGGAGTGACTCCTGTGTGAGGGAGGCTGATGAGTTGTCAGAGGGATGGATATCCGGAAGACAGCGGCTTGGTTGAGGGGATCCGCCTTCTTTCAGGGGGACAGATATTGGCATGACATATGAGAACTTTGATCAAACTTTGATCAAACTCTTGTCTGTGTTGCGCTCACAAGAGTCAATGTTAAAACTAAGGAGCTCGGATGGTCCTTTCTCTGAAAACTTACTTCTAAAGCAACTAAACAAACGTTACTCTGTAAACTTAGGAATTTGAGATCTAGAAATAAAAATGTTTAAAAAAGGAGTTATTGTGGGGACACAATCCGAGGAACTAATGTATACCCCCTGTGAATGGGCGTAACATCAAATTCTTCTTGGTCTAATGTTGTTATGGTCTCTTTTGTTACTTCCAATATGACATCCTAATGCTGTTATGATCTAATCGTTTGAATGGGCTTGACGATTATATCATCAAATTCGTGAAAAGACGGTCATTTAAGATGCGGTATATATCAAATGAAATGTTTTCATTCATTTACTTCCACAAGATCTCCCATTAAATACCCTTTTTCTTTTAAAGGCTACTTCCTGGAATACCGACGAGTCACTTGCATAGCATATAGACGACAACAGCTGCCAGGAAGCTATGAAGTGTAGGCCTAAAACTCATGTGAGTTTAACTACACTCAAATAGAGACAGGTGGATGTCATTGCAATGTATTCAAAAGGATCTACTGTTTTCACACCTTAACAAGCGTGTCGGGTGACTCATTTATGATTTAGCTGAGATTTCTCTCTTTCGTGGAAACACACACAGACACACAGACACACAGACACACAGACACACACACACCCAACTCTTCTACCCCAAGTTCTGACATTGTTTGGGTATGAGTTGGTGCATTCCAGGGCTTTAGCCGACCAGCCAGCTGTCGCCATAGAAATTGCCAGAGTCTAGGGGTTTTATAACAGTAGAAGTTAAAAACACAAGAGCTTAGAAAGGCCACTAAGTTCCTGTCTCTCTGAATTCAGCTGCACCATATTAGCTGCTGTCACAGTCCTAAGATGTGTGATTAGTTCATGTTCATCAAGCAAACATGCATGTAGAGAGATGGTGGAGGTGAGTCTATAACTGTTATACTGTAGGGTTGTCAGGAAAAGTCCATGTGATTCTGTGTGAGTGCATAACTGTGTGTGTGTGTGTGTGTGTGTGTGGGGTGGGGCTAGAGTATTGTTTGAGAAGGATCACGCCATGTGAAAACACGTGTGTGTACACGCACGGGATGGAGTGTACAACGTGTGTGTGGGTCAGGGTTTTGCTAGCCAGTAATAATTGCCTTTTGGCCTATGAAAATGTTGAAAAGCCGATAAAGTTGGCAACTGCCAATTGTCCAGGAGCCTAGTCTTACTGGTTGTATGAACTTGTGGATCCATCTTCCCACAACTGTCCCAGAGTCAGTTTGGAATAGGCTATTTCCTTCTCGACAAGCTGACCAATATAATAGGTCAACTTTTCTACTATGGGGTAAAGTAGATTGACGGGCTGGTGGTTTTGCTGTTCATTACTTGTCTTGCTGGCTGAGGAAAAGTAAAATGTTGACTGTTATTCAAACATCTTCAAAGTGCACAATAGAATTTGGAAAGAAGGACACACATCGACTTGCATGATCTGTTAATATTAATTACCATAATCTAAATGTGATTTCTGTCATCCTGAGCACCGTGGGAAAACGCCCTAATCATGTCACACACCCAATGCCTATGGGTCCGGGCAGATGTCTGGTAAATAAAAATGCCCAGTGCCACATTTTTCCTAACTGAAACCCTGGTGTGAGTGTATAATTCCATTATTTAGGGTGGTCACCGCTGGTGGCAGCTGTCCAGAGGGGACAGTCATCCTGCCACAGTACAATAGTAGGGTGGGGACATTGACAGCAGGGCCAAGACCTCAAAAAGAGATACATAAATAAATCACTGAATGCAACCCTGTCATTAGACACTAAGACACTGGATGTGTCTGAAATGGCACCCTATGCCCTATATAGTGCACTATTTTTGAACAGGGACTTCATAGGGTTCTGTTCAAAAGCTGTGCACTAGTATATAGGGAATAGGGTGCAACTTCAGACACACATATACTTCAACCCTTTCATTAGATACTAAGACCCTGTGCTCCTAGACTGCATTTAACTGCTTACAGGTCTGACCATTTCAAATGACGTAGGCCTCAATAGTTCAAAAGGCCCCCAAAGAGTGATAATGGAACACTTTTGGTCAGATAGGGGAGGGCAGACGGAGCGTGGAGGAAGGAACAGAAGCAATCATTAAACTGGGGTGGAGCTTTTTCATCATGTACTACAAGGTGACCTGGGGGGGATGACTCAAGGGGTATTAACAGAGAGAGCGAGAGGTAAAGACAGTCAAAGCCACAGAATGAGACACCGAGAAACAGACTATTCAAATGGTCCAGTCATCAGGCAGTCATATTTCCACATGCATAGCATGTACAAGTACACTCAATCTACCATCTCACCAGTGTGAAACTTCCCTACTGCCAAATTAAAACTGCCAGTGTGCACTACCAGTAGGTGGCACTATATTTTCCAACAGGGCTATACATTTGGGTGAGATTTTTTTCCCCTCGCCCGAGTAGCCTCGTTTCACTGCCAAAAATAAAATGTAACCATCAAATGTTCAGCGAAATAACAACACAATGTCAAATACAGGTAGCCTAGCCAAATAATTAACGTCAAATTACATGAACCATTACTCTCTCGCGGGAATTCCACTAACGGTACGGAGCCAAACGTAGCTGCTGCTCATTCCATTTTCTCAAAAATTGATAAGAGGTTCAAAGAAGTAAGGCCTGCGTCCATAGAGACGCATACCAGCTCTACTGGCAGTACTGCTACTACCAGCAGTACTACACCTGCATTTGACGACGCCAAGTTGTTCTGCTTCCACGAGCACATCCAATGCTGGCATCAGTAATTCTACATTTGTTGCTAGCCCAGCTAGCATGGACACTGACAGTTGTGAATCCGATGCAGCGTGAAGAGCTACTGCCCCCTTACCTGGGAAAGCACCGAACAACAGATAGGGACGTTGGACCATTTGCGGAACGTTTGCCCCGCAAAACATGGCAATTTGAAAAATAAACCGCGGGAGTTTTTTGAGCAAGAATTAAGATGACTGTCGAGTAACAAGACATGTATAAAAGCAACAGATACCATTAATAAGAAGGGGCTAGAAGCGTCTTATATGGTGAGCTACCGAGTGGCAAGGACAGGCAAACCCCATACTATTGTGGAGGACTTCATTATTCCTCCTATACAGACAATGACGTCATCAAACAACATTGTTTCATGACACATCAGTGACATGGCAGGAGATGGGTTATGGGTTACAGCTGGATGAGTCAACAGTGCCTGAAACAGCTCCTTGTATATGTCCGTTACGTTTATGGGGGGGATCAATTAAGGAAGACATCATTTTCTGCAAACCAGGACAACAGGAGAGGATATTCTTAAAGTAGTGGACAGCTTTGTGACATCAAATTGACTTTGGTGGTCAAGATGTGTTGGTATCTGTACTGATGGCGCAAAACCAAGCCATGACAGGGGGACATAGTGGAGTGGTAACATGCGTGCAAGCAGTTGCTCTGACGCCACTTGGGTGCACTGCAGCATCCACCAAGAGGCTCTTGCTGCCAAAGGAATGCCTGACAGCTTGAAAGACCTTTTGAAAATGGGTAACCTTGTTAAAGAAAGGCCCCTGAACTCTTGTGTATTTTCTGCACTATGCAATGATATGGGCAGCGACCACGTAACACATTTTACAATATACAGAAGTGCGCTGGTTATCAAGGGGCAAAGTATTGGCACGTTTTTTTTTTAATTGAGAGACGAGCTTAACGTTTTCTTTACTGACCATCCTTTTCAATTGTCTGACCGCTTGCATGGGGCGAAAGGGTAGCCTAGTGGTTAGAGCATTGGACTAGTAACTGAAAGGTTGCAAGTTCAAATCCCCGAGCTGACAAGGTACAAAAATCTGTCATTCTGCCCCTGAACAGGCAGTTAACCCACTGTTCCTAGGCTGTCATTGAAAATAAGAATTTGCTCTTAACTGATTTGTCTAGTAAAATAAAGGTAAATAAAAAAATACAATTAAAAATCTGGGTGATGATTTTTCTCGTCTGAATGATTTGAATCTAGGATTACAGGGACTCACAGCAACTATATTCAATGTGCGGGACAAAATTGAGGCTATGATTAAGAAGTTGGACCTCTTCTCCGTCTGCATTAACAAGGGCAGCACAGAGGTCTTTGAATGATTTTTCGTGTGCAAACGAACAAGCTTACGGACAATGTCAAATGTGATATAGTGAAGCACCTGAGTAAGTTGGGTGCACAATTACGCAGGTACTTTCCCGAAACAGATTACACAAACAACTGGATTCGTTATCCCTTTCATGCCCTGCCTCCAGTCCATTTACCGATATCTGTACAAGAGAGCCTCATCAAAATTGCAACAAGTGGTTCTGTGAAAATGTCATTTAAATCAGAAGCCACTGCCAGATTTCTGGATTGGGCTGCGCCTAGAGTATCCTGCCTTAGCAAATCGTGCTGTTAAGACACTGATGCCCTTTGCAACCACTTACCTATGTGAGAGTGGATTCTCAGCCCTCACTAGCATGAAAACTAAATACAGGCACAGATTGTGGGAAATGATTTAAGACTGAGACTCTCTCCAATACAACCCAACATTGCAGAGTTATGTGCATCCTTTCAAGCACACCCTTCTCATTAACCTGTGCTGAGTTATTCACAATTTTCAATGAACAAATAAGGTTTTAAATGTAAGATGGTTAAATAAAGAGCAACATTATTGATTATTATTATCATATTATTTGTGCCCTGGTCCTATAAAAACTTACTTCCAAAAGAGCCGGATTGTGACAAAAACTCACTCATTCTTATGTTTAATAAATGTATTGTATAGTGTGTGGCAGGCTTACAATGATGTTAAAGAACAACGTGAAAGTACACTGACCCTGGTGCTAGAGGGGGTACGCAGCTGGAGGTTGAATGTTTGAAGGGGTACGGGACTATAAAAAGTTTGGGAACCACTGCCATAGTAGAATGGACATTTGCTTAGCAATTTTACTCATCTAAAATAATATTACACATATTACTGTAGGTCTGCTTCGTTCACTTTTCTAGGTAGAAATGGTGATTGAAGCAGACTTAGTCATTAAAAAAATGTAAATGCATGCTTTTTAGCTTTTTAACTACATATTTCACATTCCTACTGTTCAAGGTTTCTACTAACAGGAATGGTGCAATTGTAATCCCTCACCAACTTAATTACTCCCTTTTATCCCATATCTTTGGTCACTGATTTGGAGTTTTCTTTAAAGCCCACTGAGTTGTAGTGCCACAACACTTTTTTTGCAGCAACTAAAAAGGATACATATTATGCTAATTAATGCAGGATGGCTGGGGGAGTTGACCGATAAAGTTAATGTGAAGATGTTCTTTCATATCCACTTCTATATCCATTGTCAAAAATATGCTCTACCAGCCAGTTGAGAATCCCTTACCGTTTCAGTTTTCTTCCTTTGGTTGTCAAATGAACACGACCCAGGTCTGTGTGTGAGAGGCTAGGTGGGTTGATATACCACTACTGGAACAATACATTCAAATGTCGGCCATCTTTTGTTCTGGCAAGTAGGTTGTGGACGGACACACTGTACCAATTTGCTGGTGATTACTATGAGTACCCTACCACTCCCTGACAGGAGTAAGGGAGGGAAGGTGTGTACCACTGTGTCAGAAGTACACATGCACGCACACACACAGCTCGCAGGACATGCTTGGACCAGGCAGGAGAATTCACACACACACACACACACACACACACACACACACACACACACACACACACACACACACACACACACACACACACACACACACACACACACACACCTGAGCTAGACAGAGATTGGCATTGACATAAGATTCATGTAGGAGGCCGACTAGGGATTCAGCCTTTGTAAATATCTCACCAATAGGCCAGTTCTGCAGATGGCACACAACCATCAGTGCAAGAGATCACCTGTCAGACACCTCAACAGATAACCCATTGATAAATCCCTGTTTATGGCCTATACAGTAATACCATATCACTCATGTGTCTCAGAGTGTGGTGAGTTACAGTAAGGTGTGATTTCTGTAGCTCAGTTGGTAGAGCATGGCGCTTGTAACGCCAGGGTAGTGGGTTCGATCTCCGGGACCACCCATACGTAGAATGTATGCACACATGACTGTAAGTCGCTTTGGATAAAAGCGTGTGCTAAATGGCATATATTATTATATATTATTTCTGGTCCCAACATGCAGAGGCATTATGACACACAGATCCAGGACAAAGTCTACTGGGTAGGACTATTGTATTCTTCCAGGATGAACAGAGTGAAAGAATCCCAAAAATAGTGTGTGTGTGTGTGTGTGTATTCATACGTTTGTGTGTTTTCATGGAGCAAATGCTTTCGGAGTGAAATTACAGCTTGGGTTTTTACATGCCGATTATGGAAGGGGGAAATATGTGCACATTCTAGGAAAGAATGTGCCACCGTCACTGCCACGCGGGGAGAAGCTGGAAAAAGTTAGTACATTTTTTTCTCTGGTCATTTTCATCACAACAGAACATTCCAGCCACTGTAGCAATATGACCAACCACAGAAGAGAAGTACCAGCTATAAGTGGAGGCTAACGGTTAGCAGTTAGCGGCTAATGCGTCATGCTAACATTAGTTTGGCCCTAAATGCAGGGCATTCTAATAAGCACTTTTCAGGAATATAGCGACAACACCAACCACAGCTTGGCTTGGAATAGTATTCTTTACATCAACGAAAGGGAAAAAATGATTGCCATTACGCTAACTAGTCCTATGGAGCTTATGTACGGTACACATAGTAAAATAGCAACCAACCAACGACTATGAACGTGTGACTTTTTAAAACAGAAATATCTACTTGAATATGGAAATTAAAATATGAATTTGAAGACAAATCCTGACTTGAGACGCACGCTGATAACTTTTCACACAAACACAACAAGCATTATTTAGCATTCCACCGTCTCCCTATGCATTTAAACATATTTATTCATGAATCCTTGAATAAATTAAATCGAAGCCTGATTGTTATTTTGAGATTCACGGGGAGATACTCTTTGATGATGGTTGAAAGGCTTTGTGGGGCGGTGTGATGAGAGAGAGCTCTTTGTAAAACCGCCTGTTGTCCACGCAAACACACACCGTTTGAAAGGCCTCCTGTAGGCCTACTCCATTCAACTGAACCCACTGCACTGAACACACACACACACACACACACACACACACACACACACACACACACACACACACACACACACACACACACACACACACACACACACACACACACACACACACACACACACACACACACACACACACACACACACACACACACACGATTGATGCGCCTATATATTACACAGATCGCACAAACTGTACCGAACCAGGTAACTTAACACCCATGGATACACACACACACAAACACACACACACCAACCAACCCATTACACACATACATACACACGCACACAGCCCATCGCAGATCGCACACCCTCCTCTCCAGTCTTGGCATTAATGCTGGCTCTGGTTTTTTTTCCGAAGGTTGCGTTTCATCTTGGTCCCTGACTACTAACCTGGATTGATCGGAGATCATCATGTCAAAGTACTGTGTGTTTGATGCAGTAAGCAAATGACAGAACAAAGCTCTCCTAACTCTGTATACATACAGTATGTGTGAATCAACCCGTATGAGAATGTACCTCAGACAGCAGGCAAGGACCAAACACACGCACTTTCCTTTGATGGCTTATTAACCAATTGGGACACTATGGAGGAAGTGAGGTATGCATTGCTCTCCTGCCCCTAATCATCAAACATCTCAGAGCAGTGCTGATCCAAGATCAGTTTAGCCTTTCCGATCATATTTAATAAGAGGGGAGACCTCATCCCAGACCAGCACTACGAGGGGTGTAAAAGTGGCTATATAAAAATATCAATTATCATACTGAAAACAGGAGAGTGAGTGAGAGAAATCTGGGTGAGAGTACGAGTACTGCTAAGTGGGTGTGTGAGTGAGCGAGCGAGAGAGGAAGAGGGAGAGCACCAGACAGACAGGGAGAGCGCCAGAGCACCAGGCCAGCTGCGGAATGTGGGACGGGGACTGGGAAATGGAGTGAATGAGGGACAGCCCTGGGAAGAAACACAAATATTCTTCCTCCTCTCTCCAGCAGCACGGGGCAGGCAACAGCTCTGCCTCTGACACAGCAGGAAAAACAAGCAGTTATTTATAACGTCTGGTAAAGGGGACAACAACAAGACGGAGGACCAGATGTACAAGAGGACTGGAATGGCCAGATGAGTGACTCCCGAGAGGGGCGGAGAAAAGAGATCTGATTAATACAGAGAGAGAGCCAACTAATTCCATTTCTAATATCTCAGTTAACAAAATACTATAGCGCCCGATTCACACTGGCTGGCCTGGTTATACATCCACTATAGCTACTGGAAGCGTGCTGGAGAGGACAATGTAAAAAGAAAAGAGCCGAGCCAGCACAGCGTGGTTAAGGTCTATAATTTTGTTGAAATGTAATAGGTTTTGAAGAGCTTCTGAAGAGATTTACTACCTCCTCTTAGTCTCCACAGTTGCTCTATAACATTCACTCTGCGAAGTCAGTGACAGTTTAACAGGTGAGGTTAGGTATTTCCAGACTGTAGCATTACAGTAAGAGACACCAAAGACCACTAGGGGGCACACACACACACACACACACACACACACACACACACACACACACACACACACACACACACACACACACACGAATATGCCTGATCCAGCCCTTAAGGCAAACATTACACACTCTGTTATGCCACACCAAAGAACATACAGTACGAGGTGATGAATTACAGGCACACACACGCACACTTAGCTTTCACACACACACACTAAGTCACACTGTGGATCAACACACCAACACAAGTCCCAGATGCTCTCCACCTCTCATGACTCAGAAGAGCAGGAAATGAAGCATGGAACAGACAGAATAACAAACTGACAGTGACGGAGCCAAAGAAAGCACAGGCCAGAGATATTACAGTCCACAATATGTTACAGGACACCACTAACTAAAGAGCTGCTGGGTTAACATTTACTCCACTACGCTTTCATGCTTAAGCCAAAGTGGTTTCCATATTTAGCACGTTAGCATTGAAAGGTAGGGGTGGGCAGAAAACTGGGGTATTTCAAAATACCCTCTGTACGATTTCCCAATACCGTAAATACAGTTTAAGAAATTTGAATATTTATACTTTTAAAATAAATACCTGCAGTCAACATGTGCACTAGGTAATAGATATAAACGGATCGCAAGTTTACCGCTACTAGTTTCCAAAAACAGCTGTTTAGTTTGTGCTGCAAACTGCGTTTTGAAATACTTACAGCGCTTTATGGGCTGGGTTGTCTGTCTCAGTCGTAAACGTTTGACTGCGCTCGTCAGCATAGTATTTTGTTGGCATTCTGGAAAGTGAAGATTTTTGGGGCTTTTTCCCCCCATAAAAATTTAATTAAAAAAGTGACTCTTATGTGCTTATAGGGGTAAAATTGTATATCACGGGAATCTGGATACCACCCAATCCTGTCAAATGGCTACAATAAGCATTCGCGATTATTCAGTCTATTAATTGTCTTTTTTCACGCCGGTAATACCAAATGTGACCTTGGCGCATTCCACTTCATAACATATGGCTACAAAACGTGCTTAGGGGAATTAGTTCAACCCATTTTCATGTGACTCAAATATACTTAGACACGCTTGGATTTGCTTGGAACAAGGTGGACTGTAAAGGAGCTATGCTAAAGGATTACATGCACACAAACACAGACAGAGAAGCAGTACAGAAACACTGAACAACTGGTCCATTCATTTTCGACCAACAGTGGACCAACCCACCATCCTTTGGAAAAACCAATGGACCAATCCTCTTTTCAGGGTTGTGTTGTACAGAAGTCTTTTCATAATCAAATCAAAAGTTTATTGGTTTATTGGAAAGAGCAATATCAGAACGAGCAATGTTGAGTCTGGAATATAAATATATATTGCATTCAGAAAGTACTCATACCCCTTCACTTATTCCACATTTTGTTGTGTTACAGCCTGAATTCAAAATGGATTCAATTTTTTTTCTCACAACACCCCATAATGACGAAGTGAAAACATGGTTTTAGAAATTTCTGCTAGATTTCTTGAAAATGAAATTACAGAAATGTCAATTTTAACACCCACGGATGGACGCACACACCAACCAACCCAGCACATACAGTGTACAACAATAGTGTTTAACAGGATGTTTTAATGGCTACCTCGTCTCTGTACCCCACACATACAGATAATTGTAAGGTCCCTTAGTGGTCCCTTAGTGGAGCAGTGAATTTCAAACACAGATTCAACCAAAGACCAGGGACGTTTTCCAATGCCTCTCAAAGAAGGGCACCAATAGGTAAATGGGTAAACATTTTAAAGCATACATTGAATATCCCTTTGAGCATGGGGAAGTTATTACTTACACTTTTGGATGGTGTATCAATACACCCAGTCACTACAAAGATACAGGCGTCCTTCCTAACTCAGTTGCCAGAGAGGAAAGAAACCACTCAGCGATTTCACCATGAGGCCAATGATCACTTTAAAACCGTTTGAGTTTAATGGCTGTGTTAGGAGAAAACTGATGATGGATCAAGAACTTTGTAGTTACTCCACAATACTAACGTAATTGACAGAGTGAAAAGAAGGAAGCCTGTACAGAAAATAAATAAGGCAAAACATACATCCTATTTGCAACAAGACACTAAAGTAATACTGCAAAAAATGTGGCAAAGCAATAAATGTTTAGTCCTGAATACAAAGTGTTAGGTTACGTTTGGGGTAAATCGAATACAAAAGCTGAAGAACATACACACATCCACATACTTTTTGCTGGTGCTGGAGTTGTAGGTGAATTCATGGCAAATAAAAATGCTGCACATTGCTGCTCATACTCATGTGATTTTGTTTCAACCTTTAGGTCTTCATCAGGCATGGATGCATTTTTATAATGTCCAAATCCAATACAACACATTATTGAGGATCACTCTCCATATTGTCAAGCATAGCGGTGGCTGCATCATGTTATGGGTATGCTTGGAACTGGGGAGTTTTTCCAGGATAAAAGAGAAACGGAATGAAGCTAAGGACAGGCAAAATCCTAGAGGGAAAACCTGGTTCAGTCTGCTTTCCAGCAGACACTGAATTCACCTTTAAGCAGGACAATAAAACACAAGGGAAAATCTACACTGGAGTTGCTTACCATGAAGACAGTGAATGTTCCTGAGTAGCCGAGTTACAGCTGACTTAAATCTGCATGAAAATCTATGGCAAGACCTGATTAAGGTTGCCTAGCAGTGATCAACTACCAATTTCACAGAGCTTGAAGAATTTTGAAAATAATAAAAATTGGCAAATGTTCCACAATCCGGGTGTAGAAGGCTCTTAGAAACTTACTGTCACGACTCCCGCCAAGGGTGGCTCCCCTGCCTGTTCGGGCGGCGCTCGGCGGTCGTCGTCACCGGCCTACTAGCCGCCACCGATCCCTTTTCCCTTGTCTGTTGGTTTAGTCTTATTAGTTGCACTGGTTTCTTTTGTGTTTCTTGATTTCTGGTCTATGTAAGCCTGTTTGGCCCGCTGGTGTTTCTGCGTGACTATTTTGTGTTCACTGTCGGTGTTGGATGTATTTTCTCTCTGGATCGTTTTGCCCTGTGTGCTTGGGCGGGTCAGTGTTTCTGCGCCCTGTGTTTGGGCAGGTCAGTGTTTCTGTGCCCTGTGCTTGGGCAGGTCAGTGTTTCTGGGTCCTGTGCTTGGGCGGGTCAGTGTGTCTGCGCCCTGTGCTTGGGCAGGTCAGTGTTTCTGCGCCCTGTGCTTGGGCAGGTCAGTGTTTCTGGGTCCTGTGCTTGGGCAGGTCAGTGTTTCTGCGCCCTGTGCTTGGGCAGGTCAGTGTTTCTGCGCCCTGTGCTTGGGCAGGTCAGTGTTTCTGCGCCCTGTGCTTGGGCAGGTCAGTGTTTCTGCGCCCTGTGCTTGGGCAGGTCAGTGTTTCTGCGCCCTGTGCTTGGGCAGGTCAGTGTTTCTGCGCCCTGTGTTTGGCGTGACCATTTTTTTGTGCCGGAGAGAATAAATAGTCTGTTATTGAACCCTCTGCTCTCTGCACCTGACTCCTACCTTCCACACCTAGTAACCTGTGACACTTACCCAGAAAGACTCACAGCTGTAATCGCTGTCAAATTCAAACATTGATTGACTCAGGGGGTTGAATACTCATCTAAAATCAAGAAATATTTGTTTTATTTTTCATAAATGTTTTAAACATGTTAGAATTTTTCTTACACTTTGACATTACCGAGTATTTTAATCCCACTTTTGTAACAACAAAATGTGGAAAATGTCAAGGTGTGTGAATACTTTCTGAAGGCATTGTACATATGTATTTGTGATTTTGATAGAGCGAGAGAGAGAGTGACAGCTGTCTAGGCCCCCCACACTGAATGATGTGTGTGTAGAAAACACCCATTAACAAAGAGCCCCTTTGTGTTGTTGTGCCCAAACGTCACTTTTCCATAACGTAAACATAAATCACAGGGTGTGGGGTGCTTACTGTGCCCAGCGAGCAGCAGTCCATAAACTCCCAGGGGTGAAAACAATGCCGTAAAATAGTAGGGGGCCAGTGCCACTGTAGCAGCAGAAACAGTGATTACTTCCTACCATAGGCTGTTGAGAGATGAGGACTGGGTCGTATTCATTAGGGCACACTGTAGCACAACACACAACAAAATTAGCATTTCTTATTGGACAAGTTGAGGTAGTCCCTCCCTGCTTCAGTCAGTTTTCTTCCGTTTGGTGCCTAATCAATACAACCCAGGGAAAAGACAAGGGATGCATTGAGATCGACAATCTACAATGGCTTCCTATCCTCGACTACTTCACCCCTCATGTACTGAGAAGATAATGTTTTGAAAAAAGGTATCCGACCAGAACATATAAATAAACACAAGCAAAGTGCAAAGGTAATATTGTGTGTGTGTGGGGGTCATCTTTCTTCTCCAATTTAATCCAATCAGATAACACAGGATTGTACAGCGATATACAATAAAGGATGCCTACCCGGGATATAGTATTCACCTGTTCAGCTCGTTCACATCAGTGCAGATGAAGGAAAGGAGGCGAAGAGATGAAGCCACTTTAAACTATTGAGATGCAGCCCTGTAGAGAAAAATAAAAGTGATTACTGTAGCTCAAGTTTGTCTCTATTAAGGCAGGCCGCTGAAACAAGATGGCCGATAATGAGAGCAAAGAAATTTTTGTTTAAAATGTAACCTTCATTTCACTAGGCAAGTTCGTTAAGAACAAATTCTTATTTACAATGACGACCTACACCGATAGTCAGTGTGATATTGAAATAGACAGAAATAACGCTAGGGGCTCTGTTTTAACAAACCTAAAGCAATGGTCAAATCTAAGCACTATAGGTTCAGAGGTGTCAAATATTTTTGCTATTTTCATAACCGGAATTATGGGCGCAGTGGCGCAAAAGGGCTGGGTTTTGAATAAACACCATTTTAGGTGTTTCTTGATCCCTCACTGGCCAATCAGAACGCGCTCCATAGCGTAATACACTGAGTATACAAAACATTAGGAACTCCTTCCTTATTTTGAGTTGCACTCCCTTTTGCCCTTAGTACAGTCTCAATTCATTGGGGCATGGACTCTACAAGGTGCTGACAATATTCCACAGGGATGCTGGGCATGTTGATTCAAATGTTTCCCACAGTTGTGTCAAGTTGGCTGGAAGTCCTTTGGGTGGTGGAACATTCTTGATACATTTGAGCGTGAAACACTCAGGAGCGTTGCAGTTCTTGACACACTCAAACTGGTGTGCCTGGCACCTACTACCAGACCCCGTTCAAAGCCACAAATCTTTTGTCTTCCCCATTCACCCTCTGAATGGCACACATACCCAATCCATGTCTCAATTGTCTCAAGTCTTAAAAATCCTTCTTTAACCTGTCTCCTCCCCTTCATCTACACTGATTGGTGTGGATTTAACAAGTGACATCAATGAGGGTTCATAGCTTTCACCTGGATTCACCTGGTCATTCTGTCATGGAAAGAGCAAGTGTTCCAATTTTTTGGTACACTCAGTGTATGTGGTTGCTTTAAGTTGTGTTTACAGTCGTATGTATTTTGTAATCAAATCCAATATAAATGTTAGCCCGTTATAGCCTAGTTTGTTGAATAGCCTAAGAAACTAAATAAAACGTATGTAGGCCTTGCCCAGCTTTGATAAATATGTTGAACATGTTCGTAGTTCTCATTGTAAGAAGCCTAAATGCATGACTTCAATATGGAAATGTATTGTTAAACATAGCATTTGCACTGATATAGGGGCTAGGCCTACTGTAAATTGCATTATGTATGCCATGTCTGAGCCACGGACGTGCGGACGTGCCAAACGTTGTCGATAAGCAAGATTATATTCACTAAAGATGGGCCTTAAAAAGAGAGTGAATAATTCTAATCAATTCCAGCCCGTAAATAGATCAAAGTCAAACAAATCAAATTTACATGAAGACATTTTAGAAATAAAAGTGGTAGTTGTGTACCAGTTATATGACTGGACAAAGACAACCACCAAAACAACAATGTCCATGAAGAAACCCTCAAATCTCTTCAGTATAAACCAATGCATCTACTCACTAGGTTACAGAACTGTGCGTGTTTCTCTCCAGCGTACATACAGGGCACATGGGGATAAATGTTGACCTTAACACATTCCCATTTATTCCCCCAAAGGACTCTTCGCCTGGGTCTGCGAAATGCCACGGATTCCTGGAGCTTTGGATCACTAGCCTGGGGCTCTCTGGAGCTCTCTCCCTGGCTGGATGGTGCACCGGTTCAGCTGGCGCCTAGCCAAACTCGGCTAGGTGAACCAAACGAGTGTGCTCACATGCCTTCCACCTTTGCTTGAAAGAAAAAGCAGCAATAGTAGTCAGAATGAATCTAAGGTAACTCAAATCTGTCATTCATTTGGACTTTTTTTGCAGAGGATATCTTAGTTGCGCAATTTTACTAACTAGGATGTTTGGTGCAGTATTTCTCAAGTGAAAACGTATGCATGAAACAAGGCATCTATCGTTGAATGACAAACGACTTCATTGAGGAATCCCTACTGTTGATCAATCACCAAACAAAGAGGCGTAGTCGTAGGATTCCGAACTTTAGCTTGACTCGAGAAAAAATGTGTGCACGAACAGCTGATGTTGCCATAAGATATGGACAAACTGTTCCGAACTGTTTTGGATGGGGAGCATGCGGGCGCCTTGACCCAAGATCAGTGCACCCGGTCTTGGTAGAGGTTGTTCATTCACAGCCTCTCGTGTGAGTGAGTGAGTGAGAGAGAGAGAGGGGATTAGCCCTGGCTAGGCCCCCTGTGGTTGTGGTACTAATGTGGCACTGGCCACTGATTGGGCTGGAAACACAGATAAAGGTCAGACTGAGGGGTCGGGGACTCAGGGACCAGGTGACAGAACAATAGGAAAATCCCCTCTTTTCCCTGTCTTCATTGGATTCCAAGATGGCACCGCAGAGACAATGGCGGAGGGTGCTGAAGAGAGGTGATTATGTTCCTCATATTACCAGGCACAACACACACCACTTTCTCATATTTTGTTCCCACACACCACATGCACACATACACCTCTCATACACTGAACACAAACATAAACTCCCTTTACAAATATACACATAATACTCATAACTGTAAACCAATCACAGCTGTACAAAGACATGATAAACTCTACTTCATAAAGCAACCAATATTACAGGACTGGAGCTAGGTCTATATCCAGCCAAACATAACTGTGACAGAAGAATGAAGGGTAGATTGGTGAGGATAAATAAAAGGAGAAGATAAGAGTTCCAAGTACATTCCTGTGGTGAGCTAGCTTACATAACCATATTTACCTTATATATATATATATATATATATATATATATATATATATATATATATCATATTCGCACGCCAATACGTCGGTCTGTCATAACAAACTTGTACTGGGTTCACTCCTTGACTGTTTCACAACACCGAGGCGAGATTGAGCTAATAAGTCGTTGAAGGACGTGACTGTAGAATGGTTATTAGGTTGGGCCGGAGGAGGAATATACCCCTCTTCTTTTCACAAGGACATGGGGAGGCTTGCCTCCGTCCTTCAGACCCACCCGTCTGCTGTCCACTGTCTCCTTTCCCTCTCTTGTTCATACTCTCTTTGTGTCGGTCTCCTTTCTCTCTCTCATTCTTCCTCTTTTGTCCCTAGTTCTTCCATTCCTCTCCTTTTCCATCTTGTCCTCCTTTCTACAGCTTAACTATCTCTTCCACTTCTCCATTCCTCCTCTGTCCTCGTTTTTTTTTCCATTTACCCTCCGCTTTCCATAAAGCTCAATTCATAGTTCAGAGCCGTGTGGCCCCAATAGTCCGACGGGCCATTTATTTATTCCACATTTACAAACCTCATTTCATTGGCTGTTCTCAAGTTGCAGACGTATGTCCCAATAAATCACGCAGCTCTGCCGCATTGAACTCTGTTGGACGCTTTTTTTCTGTCCCCTTACTCACTCCTCTCGTCTATCAATATTTGTCATCTCGCTCTCGCTCTCCACGTCTTCCTCGCTCCATCTCTCCTCTCTGTGAAGCTGGTTCAGGAATGTTACACCCTCCCATGTGTGCTCCCCTCTCTCCACCATACATACTGGAAGCTTGGAAAACACTGCTTGACATTTCAGCCTCCCCACCACTCACACTGGGGCACATTCAGCCGACACTACGAAGGCTCCACCCCCGACTACGGCCTATAGGCGGACAATATAAGACACTTTAAATTATACCCGACTTCATTAAACAAGACAACATGGTATGTGTATAGTATGGAGATGTTAAAAAGGTCTCAGGGATTTATTCAGGCCCGAAAAGAGCAGCGATGTCAGTTTTTTAGGACATGTTGATATAGCGCTGAGAAACGTCTGTTAAAGCTGGTTGCGCCGTAGAATGACACCCTGCATTGCTTGCTGGGTTTTAGGCAGGGTTACCGTACAGCACTTTGTGACGTCGCCTGATGTAAAAAGGGCTTTATAAATGCATTTGCTTGATTGATCTGTTTGAAACATGTAGGTATTACAGGCCAGGGAGAGGTTGAAAATGTCAGCGAAGACACTTGCCTGTTGGTCCACGCATGCTGCGAGTACACATTCTGGTAATCCATCTGGCCCCATGGCTTTGTAAATGTTGACCTGTTTAAAAGTCTTGCTCACATTGGCTACAGAGAGCGTGATCACAGTCGTCTGGAACAGCTGTGCTCTCATGCATGCTTCAGTGTTGCTTGCCTCAAAGCGAGCATAAAAAGGCATTTAGCTCATCTGGTAGGCTCGCGTCACTGGGCAACTCGCGGCTGGGTTTCCCTTTGTAGTCCGTAATAGTTTAAGCCCTGCCACATATGACGAGTGTCAGAGCCGGTGTAGTAGGATTCAATCTTAGTCCGGTATTGATGCTTTGCCTGTTTGATTGTTCATCTAAGGACATAGCAGAATTTCTTATAAGCGTCCGGATTCATGTCCCGCTCCTTGAAAGCAGCAGCTCTAGCCTTTAGCTCGGTGCGGACGTTGCCTGTAATCTGTGGCTTCTAGTTGGGAAATGTACGTATGGTCACTGTGGGGACGACAGGGGACGTCATCGATGCACTTATTGATGAAGCCGGTGACTGAAGCGGTATACTCCTCAATGCCATTGGATGAATCCCGGAAAATATTCTAGTCCGTGTTAGCCAAACAATCCTGTAGCGTAGCATCTGCGTCATCTGACCACTTCAGTATTACTTGTAAGCAGGAATCAGGACAGAATTATGGTCAGATTTTCCAAATGGAGGGTGAGGGAGAGCTTTGTATGTGGAGTAAACGTAGTCTAGATGTTTTTTACCCTCTGGTTGCAGATGTGACATATTCTTGTGGATATGTTCTGTTGTCTCTTTAAGTGACACTTTCAATATTTATTTCAAGAAGACGAGGCTTCCATTTTAGTTGATTGGAGGATCAGTAGAACGTCAGTAGGACCTCAGTGATACGAACACAATGGGAATAGAAGTCGTTTCCGAAGACCGAAATGTTCGTAACTTTGAAATGGGCTTAAGAAATGCATCAAACCTTTATAAAATATAATCAACATGTAATTTATAACCATTTAGCCAGATACTATACATGTTTGCATCACATGAAAGCAACATTATAATTGTATGTCGCCTTTAAAAAGTATAGAAAGTTCCAGTTTAATATTACACGTTTTGGTTGACCAGTCAGTCTGTATATTCAGTCCATTGATTATCTAAAAAGGGTAGCACTTACCACAACTAACCTTAATTTAAAATGCTATAGGCACATACTACAAGCTATAAACCTATCTAGATACTAGAGCCTATATACAGTTGGTCGGAAGTTTACATACACTTAGGTTGAAATCATTAAAACTTCAATCACTCCACAAATTTCTTGTTAACAAACTATAGTTTTGGCAAGTCGGTTAGGACATCTACTTTCTGCATGACACAAGTAATAATCCCAACAATTGTTTACAGACAGATTAATTCTGTCACGTCCTGGCCATAGAGAGGTTTTTATTCTCTATTTTGGTTAGGCCAGGGTGTGACTAGGGTGGGCATTATAGTTTCTTTATTTCTATGTTTTCTATTTCTTTGTGTTTGGCCGGGGTGTGGATCTCAGAGGCAACTGTCTATTGTCGTCTCTGATTGAGACGTCTCTGATTGAGACGTCTCTGATTGCATCTTTTTCCCACACCTGTGTTTTGTGGGTAGTTGTTTTCTGTTTTGTGTTTACACCAGACAGAACTGTTTCATTTTGTTCCACTTTGTTATTTTGTTTCAGTGTTCAGTTTGAATAAATAATCATGAACACGTACCACGCTGCGCTTTGGTCCTCTTCTTCAAACAAGCGTTACAGAACTACCCACCACCAAAGGACCAAGCAGTGTGGTAAGGAGGACTGGACATGGGAGGACATCCTGGACGGCAAAGGATCCTTCACATGGGAGGAGATCCTGGCCGGAAAAGATCGCCTGCCATGGGAGCAGGTCGAAGCAGCAAGGAAGGCAGAGGCAGCTGGTAAAAAGGATTATACGGGGACAGGCTGGCACTAAAGACCGGGAGGCAAATACAAAAAAAAACATCTCCAGTCCGGAGCCTCCAGCGACGTTCTCCAGTCCGGAGCCTCCAGCGACGTTCTCCAGTCCGGAGCCTCCAGCGACGTTCTCCAGTCCGGAGCCTCCAGCGACGTTCTCCAGTCCGGAGCCTCCAGCGACGTTCTCCAGTCCGGAGCCTCCAGCGACGAGGGTACCCAGTCCGTACCAAGCTGCACTTTGGTCCTCTTCTTCAGAAGAGCGTTACAATTTCACTTATAATTCATTGTATCACAATACCAGTGGGTCAAAAGCTTACATTCACTAAGGTGACTGTGCCTTTAAACAGCTTGGGAAATTCCAGAAAATGTCATGGCTTTAGAAGCTTCAGATAGGCTAATTGATATAATTTGTGTCAATTGAAGGTGTACCTGTGGATGTATTTCAAGGCCTACCTTCAAACTCAGTGCCTCTTTGCTTGACATCATAAGAAAATCTAAACAAAATCAGCCAAGACCTCAGAAAAACAATTGTAGACCTCCATAAGTCTGATCCATCCTTGGGAGCAATTTCCAAACACCTCAAGGTACCACGTTCATCTGAACAAACAATAGTACGCAAGTATAAACACCATGGGACCACGCAGCCGTCATACCGCTCAGGAAGGAGATGCTTTCTGTCTCCCAGAGATGAACATACTTTGGTGCGAAAAGTGTAAGTCAATCCCAGAACAGCAGCAAAGTACCTTGTGAAGATGCTGGAGGAAACAGGTACAAAAGTATCGATATCCACAGTAAAACGAGTCCTATATCAATATAACCTGAAAGGCTGCTCAGCAAGGAAGAAGACACTGCTCCAAAACCACCATAAAAAAAGCCAGACTACAGTTTGCAACTGCACATGGGGACAAAGCTCGTGCTTTTTGGAGAAATGTCCTCTGGTCTGATGAATCAAAAATATAACTGTTTGGCCATATTGACCATCGTTATGTTTGGAGGAAAAAGGGGGAGGCTTGCAAGCCGAAGAACACCATCCCAACTGTGAAGCACGGGGGTAGCAGCATCATGTTGTGGGGGTGCTTTGCTGCAGGAGGGACTGGTGCACTTCACAAAATAGATGGCATCATGAGGCAGGAAAATTACGTAGATATATTGAAGCAACACCTCAAGACATCAATCAGGAACTTAAAACTTGGTCGCAAATGGGTCTTCCAAATGGACAATGACCCCAAACATACTTCCAAAGTTGTGGAAAAATGGCTCAAGGACAACAAAGTCAAGGTATTGGAGTGGCCATCAACAGAGCCCTGACCTCAATCCCATAGAAAATTTGTGGGCAGAACTGAAAAAGTGTGTGTGAGCAAGGAGGCCTACACACCTGACTCAGTTTCACCAGCTCTGTCAGGAGGAATAGGCCAAAATTCACCCAACTTATTGTGGGAAGCTTGTGGAAGGCTGCCTGAAACGTTTGACCCAGGTTAAAAGCAATGCTACCAAATACTAATTGAGTGCATGTAAACTTCTGACCCACTGGGAATGTGATGAAATAAATAATCTTATATTATTCTGACATTTCACATTCTTAAAATAAAGTGGTGATCCTAACTGACCTAAAACAGGGAATTTTTACTACGATTAAATGTCAGAAATTGTTAAAAAAAACTGAGTTTAAATGTATTTGGCTACTGTGTACGTAAACTTCCGACTTCAATGGTATATAGATTGATGTCGAGCGATTGTATAGTTGTGTAGTGGGTAGAGCGATTGTATAGTTGTGTAGTGGGTAGGCTTTACATTTCTGAACAGTTTGTCTGAGGAGTACGGAAGATCCTTAAGGGTGATACCACACCAACACAGCCTTATGGGAGAGGGAGAGAGACAAAAAGACAAAGAGTGTGTATGTTCGTTAGTATGCGTGTACGCTAAGCGGGATAACACTCCACAGTCAAGTCTCACACCTCCACTAGAACAGTCCCATTCATCATAGTGTCCCATACAGGATAAGGGTCACACAGGCACACACCTCATTAAACAGGAAGGCAAGCAGCCTAGTACAGTACGGCATGGCACGGCTCACATGATAAACAAGGTCTCTCTGACCTTACCTTGGAAACACACAGACAATAGCCCCGTTTAATCTCTCCATCAAGGATGAGGCAGGAACGTACTTATTCACATTGAAAAGTTACGTTATGTGTTATGTGCCTTTCTTAGGATGCGCCCCAAATAGAGCCCCACAGTGGAAATTTCATAATACCCATAAAACCTAGCGGTCAAATTGGGAAATGGTTCCAATTGTTTTTCCATCATTTATTTTTCCCATTGGGGATTATAGAAACAATGAAAATAAGGGCTGTGCTTCATGTAAGCTTACCCTGGCGTGATTGACTCCGCCAGGACAGCGGAGTCAATCACCACCTTCCGGAGACACCTGAAACCCCACCTCTAGGAATACCTAGGATAGGAGAAGTAATCCCTCTCACCCCCCCCCCTTTAAGATTTAGATGCACTATTGTAAAGTGACTGTTCCACTGGATGTCATAAGGTGAATGCACCAATTTGTAAGTCGCTCTGGATAAGAGCGTCTGCTAAATGACTTAAATGTAAATGTAAATGTTTTGATAACCATGTAAAAAATAAAAAATAAAAATCAGAAAAAGGTGACTTTTATCAATATATTTGTCTCCATTTTACGCTCAGATTTGAAAATGCTAATTAGCATCAAAGTAGACATCATGCACGATTACAAATCACTGCAAGCTCCTGCACATCATCTACTTTGCGAACAGGTTTTGCGTCAATATAAAACTTGCCCAAGACAGTTCACAGAAATGTAGCCAATGTATTAATTACTACATTTAGCTAACATTAGATAGTTAATCCAGAGAGTCTTACCTTTGCCTCAATTCGGTAGTCTCGTCTACATCATGGCATTTGTACTTCTTTATGATAGCCACATTAGCAGCTACTTACCATTTCATTTGTCAGGGGTAAATACAGGTGAATATATTGAGCAAAGTCAGAGATTTACACGGTACCAAAACGTCACGCCAGGGTAAGCCTACACGAAACACAGCCTTATTTTAAGTGCTCCACAAGCCCCTATGGGATTTAATGGTGGAAAAACTATTGGAACCATTTCCCTCTTTGACCGTTAGGACTCTCGTGGCTTAGATGTCACGTTGTTTCTTGGCAGTTTCAAAAGAGCAACAAATTCTCTTAATATATCGGTCCTTGATTCCTTGCATTTGTTCTCCTCCCCGCTTTCTCAAACTGCATTGGACAATAGACTCCAAAGGAAAGGACCTCCTCCAATATGGTAGATGAGGCGGCGAGGAGAAAAGGATGGAAGGACTTGCAGAAAGGCAAATTAAGATAGAGCCAAGGGCCCAAGCCTGATATGTGCTAGTACTTGTACCCTTTGACACGATGTTTAAGCATTGTATATAGAAGGACATAGCCTGAAGTTTGGTTAAATATTGTTCATAATGTGATCAAAAAGAGTACATGGTGTCAGGTGCCCAGTAGCAGATAAGCGTCTGCTAAATGGCATATATATATATATATATATATAACCAGAGGGGTCACATCCCCCACATACACGCAAATGGAAAAAAAATACTAATTCATAATGTGTGCTCTACCATTCACACATACTGTGCACACTCTCAATTCCCCCAATCTACTACAACAATCTACTACAACAAAGCCAGCGGAGGTATAAAAACTCCCTCTACCCTTTCCTTTGTGATACTGAGAACATCCATACAAGGTCCAGTCATAAAGTAAACCAAAGTGGATTTCCCTTCCCCTACCCACCTCTCCATCTGTGGTCCAATGGTCCAGCCCAATCATCTCCCCAAGGAGTCAAACCAATCGGGAGTAGAGGAGGGTGGTGGAGACAGGCTATGATGGATGAGCCACCCCAACGGTTGGGTCCCAAATCAAAAAACATGGGTCTCATACTTCCACATATGGAGGATGGAAGAAGTGGGTGCCAGAAAGAAAGAAAGAACGAACGAACGAGAGAGAAAGAAAGAGAAATGAAAAAATAAATATACATTGAGAAAGAGAGGTGTATGAGAATAGGGGCAGAGTGGTTTAGGGGGGGTAGGGCAGAGGGGGGTTTCTTATTCCTTCTGTTCCAATGGCAGGGGATGGACAGCTCCATTTAACACACAATGGACACCCCTCCAGCTCCCCATCACCCCCCTGCTGACCGCAAATGGGACTGTGTGTGTGTGTGTGTGTGTGTGTGTGTGTGTGTGTGTGTGTGTGTGTGTGTGTGTGTGTGTGTGTGTGTGTGTGTGTGTGTGTGTGTGTGTGTGTGTGTGTGTGTGTGTGTGTGTGTGTGTGTGTGTGTGTGTGTGTGTGTGTGTGTGTGTGTGTGTGTGTGTGTGTGTGTGAAGCAGAAAGGAGGGAGATGCACACACGCGCACACACACGGTATGAACCCACTTGTACATTACCGTGAATTCACATGCAAACACATTATGTAAACCTATCAACGCACAAAACACACACACAAACTATCGACCTCACTCACTAGCCACAGGATCACTATAACCTCCTGTAGAGACACAGATGAGCTCAATCTAATGCTCTTCTCCTCCTGTTAACACTGATAGGCAGATCCATAGGGGCCATTGATCCACACACACACGCTACCCATGATGATACACGCCCTTACTAACACAGAAGGCGCACAACCACACACACAGAATACTTAAACATTTTGCCGCCCACGCGACGCAGACATCCTACAAACACCAGGCCCACACACACACACACACACACACACACACACACACACACACACACACACACACACACACACACACACACACACACACACACACACACACACACACACACACACACACACACACACACACACACACACACACACACACACACACACACACACACTATGAGTCCTACACCAGTGAATGGGTTACTGAATAATCCCAAGAGTGAAGCTACCTGTTAGAGGAACAATGGATCTATTCACTGCCTGTGTGCACTGCAGCCACACCCCAACTTTACTACCGGCCATTATTGCTTTGACATAGATCATTTGGCAATATTATTTCCCATTCGGCAATGTAGTTTCAAAAATATACAACCCAACATGCAACATTTGCAACGATTTTACTGAGTTACAGTTCATATAAATTCATTAGGTTCTAATCTGTGGATTTCACATGACTGGGCATAGGCCCACTCACTGTGGAGTCAATCAAAATGAGTCTTTCCCCACAAGAGGGTTTTATCACAAACAGAAATACTCTGCGGTTGAGAGGCTGGTTGGACGTACTGACAAATTTTCTAAAACGAAGTAGGAGGTGGCTTAAGGTAGAGAAATTAACATTAAATTCTCTGGCAACAGCTCTGGTGGACATTGCTGCAATCAACATGCCAATTGCACTCTCCCTCAACTTGAGACATCTGTGGCATTGTGTTGTGCGAGAGATCTGCACATTTTAGAGTAGCCTTTTATTGTCTTTTATAGCACAAGGTGCACCTCTAATGTTCATGCTGTTTAATCAACTTCTTGATATGCCACACCTGTCTGGTGGATGAATTATCTTGGCAAAGGCTAAATGCTCACTAACAGGGATGTAAACAAATTTGTGCTCAACATTTTTGAGAAATGTTTTTTTTGTGCGTATGGAACATTTCTGGGATCTTTCATTTCAGCTCATGAAACATGGGACGAACATTTACATGTTGCAATTATATTTTTGGTCAGTATAGTTTGCCATTCAGCAATGCATTTTTACATTCAGCAATGTATTTTTTTTCACATTTTGCAATGCTGTTTTGTAATAGGAATGTAGTTTCACATTCAGCATTGTATTTTCTCATTCAGCAACGTCGATTCGCAACGCATTGTCTGCTAGCCTACATTAAATTCAGTGAGCTTTGCATTATCTTCAATAATGATAATATATAATTTACATTGTCTTGTCAGGGCTGTGTGTATATTGGTCCGTCCATAGTTTTTGAATTAGCCGTGTGCATTGTATAGATCTTTACCATGCACAACTACACACAGGCACGCACACACACGTTTTCCTAAAGAGCGTCCCCCCTTCCCCTTGCTCGGTCTGTGTGGCAGGGATAGTCCTGATGCAGGATTGACAGCCTATTTCCACAGTCCACGCTCCCACACGGTTATCAGGAGTATAGCGCTGACAGCTAGCTAACTGCTATTCATTACCCTGTCATCCCTGGCCATAGCATCTGACCATGAGAAGCATACAGCTAAACTAGTCATGTTCTTATAGATAAAATCACAATAAAAAATTTAAAAATTTAACCTTTAACTAGGCAAGTCAGTTAAGAACACATTCTTATTTACAATGACGGCCTACACCGGCCAAACCCAGATGGCGCTGGGCCAAATGTTCACCACCCTATGGGACTCCCAATCACGGCCAGTTGTGATACAGCCTGGATTTGATCCAGGGTGTCTGTAGTGACGCCTCTAGCACAGATGCAGTGCCTTAGACCGCTGCGCCACTATTGCTGTGTCTAAATACTTTCCTTGCCATCCGATTCTTGCTTTCTCAGTCCTTGTTTCTGTGGCTTGTCTGAGACCAGAGCATAGAGAAAAGGGGGAGGGGAGGAGTGTCAATTTGTCACCGTGCATCAATTCCCCAGGAGACTAGCCCAGGATGGCGTGTCCGTGTCTGTATCTGCATGTGTGCGTGCGTGTCTGGCCAGGCTAAGCGCCTGGGGACCAGTGTCCATTATTGATCAGGACCATGTGTGTTTGACTGTACCTCTGGGGATTCTTCAGTCAGCCTAAAACCACAGATCTTCTGCACACTCTAGTTCTCCGTTTATCTGCTTGGACACTCAATTTTTTTCCTTCAATTTCAGACTCTCTCTGCAACGCTCTAGAATTGTCTTAGAGATGTCCTTTTCAATCTCACTCCCTCTTTCTGACTTAGTCTCTCTCTGCTTCTCCCTCTTAGTTTGTCTCTGTCGGGCTGAGTACGGACGGAGAGACGGGAAGGAGAGAAAGCAAGAAAGACTGGGTAATGACAGAGGGGAACGTTGGGACCAATGTGGAGGGGAGAGACTGAGAGAAACATCAACAGAGCACAGGAGGGTCTTTACTGAAGAACCCCCCCCCCCCCCACCCCCACCCACCTCAACATCACTCAGTCTTCATAAAAACACAGCCAAACTGTCAAATGGAATGATCAAAGTATTTGGGGAAATATAGATGACCAATTACTGTATATAGAAAAATTCTACAGTTCTCTTTCATGACAAGTTCAACGTTCCTCATTTAAATTTGGTGTACATTCTGGACAAATATTTAGAGTTTGACCAGACTAGAAAGTCCTTCATAGAGCCACACAGCCCAACCCACCAACGAACAAAGAAATAAGCAAAGGCAACAAAACCACATTGGGTCGTTCGGCAGGGATGGCATATTTTCCCATTTTAATACATTTGAATAGCAAAACAAGCCACAAAGCAGGCAGTGACCCAGTTAAGATAGAAAGTTCTAATTAGCACCAAGGCCCCGATCCACCATTGAATCATTTTATAGTAGCATTTGAACATAGCTTGCTACAGAAGTCAGAAAGAAATGATTGGCTGAATAAACGGCTGAATAGCTTATTTAGTGTTCTACTACCAGATAGATGCTTTCAGTTTTCTTTAGAATGTGTGTTTTTAGGCAGTGGCTCCAGAGTGGTGCTGTGGTCAAAGGCACTGCATCTCAGTGCTAGAGGAGTCACAACAGACACTCTGGTTCGAATCCAAGCTGTATCACAACCGGCCGTGATTGCGAGTCCCATAAGGCAGCGCACAATTGGCCCAGCGTCGTCTGGGTTTGGGCCATCCTCTACAAATATCAGGGCAAAATGTGTGTAATGTGAATGATTATAATATATCCCATTAAGCAGACCCTTTTGTCCAAAGCAATTTATGTGTGCATAGTTTTTTTATATGAGTGGCCCAAGCGGGAATTCAACGCACGACCTTTGACGTTACAAGTACCACTCTCTAGCAACAGAGCCACACACACACACACACACAACGGTTCTGAGTGCTGTTTCAAGACCCAAACATATGCACAGTTGCAAACCTGTCAAGGGATTGACCCACTTATGCCATTTCAAAGCCCTTTTTATTTGACTGAGCAGGATTTTCTAGCCCTCAACATCAAAGGCAGAGGCACCACCCATAAAGCCCCTACCCCTCCCGTGCATAATACCCTCTAATGTTCTGTATTTAAGCAACGAAGCATCAGATTGGAAAAATTCTGATAAAGGGGGGAAGTCACCTCTACTTCAACCCTGGAGCATCTACAGTCGGCAATGTGAAAGTCACAAACGGTCAAGTGGCGATTATGATTCCGGACTGTTTCTGCGGAGTGGGAAGCAGAGAGGGATGGAGATGACATTGGATGACGAGGAGGACTGCGCCTTGTTCCCTCTCTTCGGGCCTGGCTACTGCATTAAACCCAGACATTGTTCACGGGATGGAGATTAAGTAAAGGGGGGGGATGAAAAAAAAGAAGAAGAAGAGGGAATCATGTCAAATGACATGATTTGATTACTTCTGCCTGCTTGTTATGACTACTGCTCCCTCGCTGAAGGAAAGTCACCTTGTTCTGCAAAGAGACTGCTGATTACATCACGGCTGTATGTATTAACTCTTTCAGATGTGAGTACAGTCATTTAGCAAGGACATGGCTGAAGGCCAAGAACAAAGAAACTAAACTAAAACAGGAAATGGGTTAGAGGCAAAAAAGAATGTATTCAAGGGTTTGTTGCCGAGGCCTGAAGGCAAGGGCTGTGGCAAGACCAACTTCAGTGGAAGGGCGCGTGTTTGTGTACTACTAGTGGTGACCTTTCATTTTTTTTGCCAGATTCCATTTATTTTTTCCAAAATTCAGTTCTTGCTCTCAAAATTACGCTTTTAAATGTATTTTATTTTATTTTAAACAGAAGTCCATAACAATGCTTGAACCACATCAGGAGACCACTGTTGGAGTTCCGGAAAAAAAAAATCAAATACATAAAAAAATTCGGGTGTAGTTACCTTTTAATGCAAGTGCGCACCAGCCAAAGACCGTTGTTAGGTTAGCTGTGTTTCTGTAGCGCTCATGTGATTTCAGAGTTAGCAAAACAAATGGCCACTGGAATGACGCAAATGATCATGATATCATACTGCCAGGTAGGCATAGGCTACTTTGTAACATTTAATTGAGAAGGTTTTTGGGAAAGCAGATGGTTATCATTAGCATTATCGCTAATGGCTACACTAAGTGTAGACTAGACATACGAGCACAACGCTCACAGATGGACATTCCTGTGCAGTTGCAGAAAGTTGCAGGAATACGAATCGCTGATGCATTTTGTTCATGTCTTATGATTAACTTGGGAAAATTAAATCATTTTTGAATGACTTCAATACATTTTCTTTTAGATTGTTGAATTCTGTTTTCATGTCTGGATTCTGTGATTCTGTCTGCATTTTCCACAAGGTGGATTTTATAGGGCCCTATATGGTAGTACCAGACAAATAAAGAATACACAGACCAGCCCTTCCAAACAAATGGGCCACCACATATTACGGTCCCTTAGGGGAAAACTTTCTGAAATGACCACATCCTTTTAGAAGCATTACACTCCAGATTGGTGTCGAAGCCATGCTTGTCTAATGTTTTGTTTTACCTTTATTTAAATAGGCAAGTCAGTTAAGAATGTATGCACACATGACTGTAAGTCGCTTTGGATAAAAGCGTCTGCTAAATGGCATATATTATTATTATTATTATTATTATTATATATTAAGAACAAATTCTTAATTTCAAATGACAGCCTAGGAACAGTGGGTTAACTTCCTTGCTCAGGGGCAGAACAACAGATTTTGATCTTGTCAGCTCGGGGATTTGATCTTGCAACCTCTTGGTTACTAGTCCAATGCTCTAACCACTAGGCTACCTGCCACCCCATCTATATCTTACCTCAGTCAGTATTATAGGCCACTTTCTACACCTATACTCAAGTCCTACATCAATACTTTCGGTCCCTTGTCTGAGTAGTAAAACAGAATTACGCTAAATTCTCACCTCCACAAACACACAGACGAATGTGTGATGAGAATGGGTTTGTTTGCAGGTGTTGTTTTGGTCTGTCCAGAGAAACTTACTAACAGACATTTCACAGGTTAAAAAAAAGGACAGCATAATTTTGTTTAACAGTCATCAAAAGGAATCTGTCAAATTGACCCAAATGACAACAATAAAACTACGTTAATGCCTCACATGTTGTCTAGTTCTGTGGAAGCTTTCATTTCGGAATTGCCAATTTCCCAGGGTGTCCACACACTGCCTTAGCAATTTTGTTATTGATACACCCAATCACACAGACACCTGAAAAATGTCAGACATTTCTACTGAGCGTGTCAAAGAAAATGTCTCTGCACAACAAGGGAGTGAGAATCATTGACGTGGGTAACAGTTTCTCCCATTTGAAATTGGATGTCGTGAAATACGCTAGTAGTGTGACTAAAATGTTTAATGAATGTACTACTACCACCACCTATTAAAACGCTAGTTAGAGAGCTTGGTGCTACCTATAAGGAGTGAAGAGAAAAGGCTACTATTCAAACCATTATACAGTGCAGTATACAATAGATAAATAATATAATAATATATGCCATTTAGCAGACGCTTTTATCCAAAGCGACTTACAGTCATGTGTGCATAAATTCTACGTATGGGTGGTCCCGGGGATCGAACCCACTACCCTGGCGTTACAAGCATGGCGCGTTGCAAGCGCCATGCTCTACCAACTGAGCTACAGAAGGACCACATAATGTTTCCCACAGTACAGAACATGTCGTGAAAAAATGCCACAACGATTGAGACAAGCGAAATTCAATCCAAATAGTGCCTTTAATTCTATGGTCCTCAGAGTTGAGTGTATAAACTGCACAGTCCACCTTTCCAATAACACGTCTCTGAGAGAAGGAGGTAAATGCAGTACATATGATCGTAGTACTAGCCTTCCTTCCAGACCGTTACCTCACCGTTCAGACACTACCTCAGACTGCAAAAATAAACATGAGATTGACAGCCAAAGTTCCTTATCAAACCCCCTAATGTTAATTAAAGATTTCTGATACGCTTAGAGGCCACTTAAATCTACTGTCCCTCGCACTCTTCTCCACCCACAGTTTGATGCAGTTCAAATACAAAAAGGTTTGCTTTGGCCATGGAGCCTGACTGAGAAGTGTGTGTACTGTGAGTAGGCTGTGTGTGCATAAGTCTCTGAGTGACGAAGCGGTTTGGTATTTTAAGAAAGACTAGGTTACCAAAACGCCCTGCCTTTGTCATGGGTTGAACAGGACTGCCAAAGCGAGGCACATAGCGGCCATCATGGAGCTTGGCATGGCGCTCGGTTACACAAAATGCCATTTTAAAACAAAATCACCCGACTGAAACCATACATGGTGAGTAGACGGAGCAGATTGAGCTCCACCATACTTCGCATATCATTCCCCTGCCTCAAATCACAGGACACAGTTCAGGACAATACACTGCTGCCGTACCGACCTATTCCATCTCATGGTATCCGTTGTTGTTGTCGTTT
>NW_025745331.1:40000-73596 GCF_021184085.1 Oncorhynchus gorbuscha
TGGGGCCAGATTGCACTTCCCAAGGCTTTCAGCAGATGTCAACAGTCTTTAGAAAGTTGTTTGACTTCTATTGTGGAAGGGTGTCAAATAGGAGCTGTTTCAACAAGTCGACTAGGTGGAGGCCAATCAGTTTTTTACTGTGTGGTCACGCGGGCGCGCCGTTCCTTCTTTTTCCTCTGTACTGAATACGCTATTGTCCAGTTGGAATATTATTGAAGATTTATTATAAAAAGACCCAAAGGACTGATTGTAAACATGTTTCTACAAACTGTAATGGAACTCTTGACTTTGTCTGGATTTTGCGCTCGCGCATTGTGCCTTTGGAATAGTTAACTAAACGCGAACAAAACTGAGGTATTTGGACATAATCGAACAAAACTAACATTTCTTGTGGAAGTGGGAGTCCTGGGAGTGCATTCCGACGAAGATCAGCAAAGGTAAGTGATGATTTATAATGCTATTTATGACTTTTGTTGACTCCACAACTTGGCGGGTAACTGTATTGCTTGCTTTTGTGGCTGAACATTGCTCTCAGATGATTGAATATTGTGCTTTTGCCGTAAAGCTTTTTTTAAAATCTGACACAGCTGTTGCATTAATAACAAGTTCATCTTTAATTCTATGTAAAACATGTATCTTTCATCGAAGTTTATGATGAGTATTTCTGTTATTTGATGTGGCTCTGCAATTTCTCTGGATGCTTTGGAGGCATTTCTGAACATGGCACCAATGTAAACAGAGGTTTTTGGAAAGAAATATGAACTTGATCGAACAAAATATACATGTATTGTGTAACATTGAGTCCTGGGAGTGTCATCTGATGAAGATCGTCAACGGTTAGTGATTCATTTTATCTATATTTCTGCTTTTTGTGACCTCTCTTTGGTTGGAAAATGGCTGAATGCTTTCTGTGACTAGTTGCTGACCTAACATAATGATATGTTCTGCTTTCGTCGAAAATCCTTTTTGAAATCAGACACTGTGGTTGGATTAACTAGAGGTGTATCTTTAAAATGGTGTAAAATACTTATGGTTGAGGAATTTTAATTATGAATTTGGCGCCCTGCAATTTCACTGCCTGTTGGCGAGGTGGGATGCTAGCGTCCCGAACGATCCCAGGGAGCTTAAATGGAAAAAGGTCAGTGTTTCCAAATTTTTTCCTCAATGGTTTGGCTTTTGTGGGGAAAAAGTTGAATAATGGGGTTAAGATGGGCAATAAAGAACATTTTTGGAATAAAACGGATATGGTTGCTGAGACATAATGGTGGTTTTCTGTGTAATTCAAACAGCTGCTTTGCCACAAGGGGCATGGGGAGAGGTTAGGAGGCGCTAACAGCTTACACACGCTCGCACACTACAACCCTCTGGGTTCCACCACAACAGCCTCCTCCCACGCATCCGCCTTCAATCCTCGCTCACTCTGCACCTCCTCCCCCCGCCACCCCTTTTAGCCACACGGCCAGCCTGGAGGAGAGAAAATAAATGTCCCTGCTCCTATTTCACAATGTAATCAAAACACTTTGTGGGAGCTTGTCCTCGTAGGATGGGGCCTGGCAAAATGGCAACTTGGACAGGGTGGAATCAAGGAGGGGGATTCAAGAGGTGAGTTTACATAACAAAGTTCATCATGGAAGGAAAATGTTTTATAATCCTTGGCTTGGCCAAAAAGGGGCAATGGCGAGGAGGAGAATAAGGGAAGAGCACTAACCAAAAGGGAATTGAAATATGAAAACAAACGGATAAAAGCTACTGAAGGAGGGCTCTTTGGTCCACAAAGCCTCTGCTTTGGAGAGCTAATCGGGACCAGACGTGGACACTTTAAATAGCTGCTGAATGCGTTGGCATGTGGTTGGTGGAAGTGGACTTGTCACCAGTGGGTAGGAAACTCCATTCCTAGGCACTGAGCGATTTGTATAATTCAGATGAATTAGAGGAAATGTCTCGAAAGTCATAACAGTTATTTATGTTGCCACAATGGGCACTGCCCGGTTTACAATTGGACTTTCTACCAAAATAACATCAGAAATCACGTTCTGGAAGATCTGGGCACCATGTCTGCTTCCTAACGATGTAACAATTCCCCGATAAACATTTGAATCTGGCTCTGATGCGTAAGATAGGACTGCGTCAGTCCGCAGACCCCCAGACTGACTCAAATGTAGCATGCATCAGAAAATCAATTAAAATGTTACAAAATCAGAGTCACATTTCTTTGTTGTTGCTCATAGTACTTTCTTTCTCCCTTCCCGAAACTGATGAGTCTTCCTTCAGGTGTTAAATTAAGCGTGTAACTGTGTTGACAGTCATTGATCTACAAGTAATTTTGCATGCTGAATAACCCCCAGGCAATAGCAATTTTAACAAGCAAGCTGATTTCAGAACCAAAGTGGGGGGACAAAACATACTACATTTACATTGCCCCCCTAATCTGACAGAGGGAGTGGGGTGGTAGATGCCTAGTCTCCTTTGTGGCTCAGATCAGGCCCCTACAGAATACATACACAGACATAATTTACACAGAAACACAAGTTAGGTCAGACAGATCAAGCTCAGAGAGGCCCAGCGCTCGTGAGCTCCATCAGCAGAATGGAAAATGAATGTGTTTGTGCAACAAAATGTAAAGTGCTTCAGATGGAATCACATTGATTTGTTCTCTAAACAAACCAAATTGTTTAAATTGTATCATTCCTGTATTGTAACAAAGCCCATGTATCGAATCATCCTCCGGAAGTTGTCATAATTACTGTGTAAGTCTATGAAAGGGGTTGAGAACCATGAGCCTCCTAGGTTTTGTACTGAAGTCAATGTACCCAGAGGAGGACAGAAGCTAGCTGTCCTCTGGACTACACCATGATGCTACCCTACAGTGTGCTGCTGAGGCTACTGTAGACCTTCATTGCAAAACAGTGTGCTTTAATAAATGATTTGGTGACGTGAAAATATTTAGTAGCGTTTTTTCTAATAAGGATAACTTTAATGTTTCACTATATGTTTTAAAATTCACTGAGGAGGATGGTCATCCCCTTCATTCTCTAAGGAACCTCCACTGTGGGAGAGTGAGGCATTTTTCCTTCTTTGGGTCCAATATTCCAAATGTTTAGATTTGAAATCAAAAGCTTTCATTTGAGGGTATTTTCATCCATATCGTGTGAAGTGTTTATAAATTACAGCACTTTTTGTTTATATTTTCCCCATTGTAGTGGACCAAATGTATTGGGACAAATTCACTTACACGTGTATTAAAGTAGTAAAAAGTGTTGTATTTGGTCCCATATTCATGGCACGCAATGTCTACATCAAGCTTGTGACTCTACACATTTGTTGGATGCATTTGCTCTTTGTTTTTGGTTGTGTTTCATATTGTGTGCCCAAAAGAACTTAAAATGGTAAATAATGTCATTTTGGGGTCACTTTTTTGTAAATAAGAATATAGTATGTTTCTAAACACTTCTACAATAATGTGGATGCTGCCATGATTACGGATGGTCCTGAATGAATTGTGAAAAATGATGAGTGAGAAAGTTAGCCACACAAGTATCATACCCCCAAGACATGCTAAGCTCTCAACACTACTATAACAGGGGAGGTTAGCATTATTTTGTATTTTGTGGGTATTTTGTTTGTCGCACATCCTTATTCACAATTCAATCTGAAACAAAACCAAAACAAACAGCAAATGCATCCAACACATTTGTAGTCAAAGCTTGATGTAGTCATAGTGTGCTATGAATATGGGACCAAATACTTCACTACACATAAGACAATTTGTCCCAATACTTTTGCTACCCTAAAAGGGGGGGGGGGACTATATATAAAAAGTGCTGACATTTCTAAACGGTTCACCCGATATTGATTTAAAAAATAACCTAAAATCAAAAGTTGACTCTGCACTTTAACCTCATGGTCATCGTTTGATTTGAAATCCAAACTTTCGAAGTATAGAGACAAAAATAAGAAAAATGCTTCACTGTCCCAATAATCAATACAGTTTATAAGATTGAAAATAACTGCAAATAGAGAAATGGTAGAGGACAAGGCGGCCATGTTTTAATGTGTGAACATGCCCTTCCATTCCCACAGTATTCCTTCCTGTCAGTCCATGCATCCGAAACAGACAGAGCCTTAGGGCTCGTCCCTGTAGAATTACAAGTTCTACTGATCCTTCACTTACATTCCAAACGTGCCGGAATTACACTTCCTGGATCCCCATGTGTACCTGTTCAAAACAAAGGATGGAGAAGAGAGGAGATTAAAGTTAAAACTAAAAATACTTGATGATTAAAACATGCAAATATTGTTCAGGTCAACACTACCTATGCGTGGTCAAGTACAATATTGTTAAATTACAGCCTTATTCTAAACTTGGTTAATTGCCCCACTCCCCCGTCAATCTACACACAACACCCCATAATGACAAAGCAAAAAACAGGTTTGTAGAATTTTTTGAAAAAGTATTACAAAAATGAAAAACTGAAATATGAGATTCACATAAGTACCCTTTACTCAGTAATTTGTTGAAGCAACTTTGGCAGCGATTACAGCAGAGTCTTCTTGGGTATGGCACTATAAGCTTGGCCCACTTGTATTTGGAGAGTTTCTCCCATTCTGACCTGCATATCGTCAAGCTCTGTCAGGTTGGATGGGGTGGGTTGCTGCACAGCTATTTTCAGGTCTCTACAGAGATGTTTGATTGGATTCAAGTCTGGGCTCTGGCTGGGCCACTCAAGGACATTGAGACTTGTCCCAAAGCCACTCCTGCGTTGTCTTGGCTGGGTGCTTAGGGTCGTTGTCCTGTTGGAAGGTGAACATTCACTCTAGTCTGAGGTCCTGAGCGCTTTGGAGAAGGTTTTCATCAAGGACCTCTGTACTTTGCTCTGTCCATCTTTGCCTTGATCCTGACTAGTCTCCCAGTCCCTGCCACTGAAAAACATCCCCAGAGCATGATGCAGCCACCACCATGCTTCACCGTAGGGATGGTGCCAGGTTTCCTCCAGACATGACGCTTGGCTTTCAGGCCAAAGAGTTCAATCTTGGTTTCATCAGACCAGAGAACCTTGTTTCTCGTGGTCTGAGAGTCTTTAGGTGCCTTTTGTCAAACTCCAAGCAGGCTGTCATGTGCCTTTTACTGATGAGTGGCTTCAGTCTGGCCACTCTACCATAAAGGCCTGATTGGTGAAGTGCTGCAGAGATGGTTGTACTTCATGGTCACCTCCCTAACCAAGGCCCTTCTCTCCCGATTGCAAAGTTTGGCCAGACAGCCAGTTCTAGGAAGAGTATTGGTGGTTCCAAACTAAAAATGGAGGCCACTGTTTTCTTGGGGTCCTCCAATGCTGCAGACATTTTTTGGAGCTCTACAGACAATTGTTTTTTGCTCTGACATGCACTGTCAACTGTGGGAACTTATATAGACAGGTGTGTGCCTTTCCAAATCATGTTCAATCAATTGAATTTACCAAGGTGAACTCCAAGCTGTAGAAACATCTCAAGTATGATCAATGGAAACAGGATGCACCTGAGCTCAGTTGAGTCTCATAGCAAAGGGTCTGAATACTTGCGTAAATAAGGTATGTTTTAGTTTATTATAGATTTAGATTTGTAAACATTTCTAAAAACCTGTTTTCGCTTTGTCAATATGGCGTATTGTGTGTAGATCAGAGGATTTTTTTCTTTAATCTATTTTGGAATGAGGCTGTAATTTAACAGAATGTGGAAAAAGTTAAGGGGTCTTTCCGAAATATTATTTTCTGCTGGCTGGACCTAAACCTGTTAAATGTTTGACTTGAATGATACATCATCATGCTGCCTAGGTGAAGCCTACACAAATAGGGCAAGGCAGCCTTTGTCGGCGATGACAACAACAGCCATGCTGAACACAGAGGAGCAGAGCGTAACCAAAAGGTGACTTTCAAAAAGGCAGACGACTGACAACCACAGAAGAGAGGTCTGGCGGAACATGAAACATGGCACATCGTAGTGCTTTTAAAAAGACTCACACATGCCCTTGATCAGAGAATGACCGGGAATATTGAGTTATAACCAGGTCAGTTACCAGTTAGGAACGAGTCTACACGTTAAGTTATCAACCAAACAAAAACAGACGGAGTAGACCAGAGTGAAGCTCACTAGTTTCAAACAGACTATCACTTAGCGCTGTGATTTCGCGACACCGAGCAAAAAATGTATCGAAGAAGACTAACCAGACTAAACAACTTCAGAAGGCCGGTTTCCCCAGACCCAGATGAATCTTATTCCCGGACAAAAGAATGACTTGCAATCACATTGTGGACTTCATTCATCTTAGATACTTGCAAGGAATATAATTCACTTCTCCTACCCAGGAGTTCAAAATGACAGCCATTGTCAAGGAATGCTGCCTGTATACCGGGCCAACATTTGGTCAAACCTGGGGACAATCTCCAGAAATCCCTCCAGGTTGTAAAAAGAGAAAGTGGTAAGTAAAACTATATGTTTCTGCCCAGAGTTCTGCACTGCAGTAGCATCTGCTGTCTTACAATTCTCATTGCCACGATGACGCTTTTAAAACCCAGGAAACCCTGTGGCCTACTGTCAGCTGAGCTCCGGCTCATTCCTGGAACTTCCCATTCCTGGATCTGTCAGGTCTTGTTGTGCGACGCTTCCCCTCAGGTGAGGCAAGCACAAACGGAGTCGCTCAGTCATATAATGGGTTCATTTAAAATCACTGACCTACACTATGACAACTAAGGCCTGAGTTGACGTCTGAATGAAGACAAATGGAGAACCGTTGGATACATATGGGATGTTCTTTGGTTGGGGGGGCGGGGTTACGATTCATGCGATTCGTTGGGGACTGAGCTGGGAAATATTGTCATCTAAGAACTTGTTTGTTTTCTATATAGGACTCCCCATTCAAGGATTAGTAGCACAATAGTCCCTCAGGTTGAGCATACAGTCTACAAACAACCTTATCAGAAAGAGTAAGAGTGTGAGCATTAATTATAGATCTACACAGTGCACATATTGTATTGTCAGAGGTTGACTGCCTCTGGCAGGTAGGAAATGGTATGGTGTAGAATTGGACCCATTGAGCTTGATAGAATTGTGTAGAGGCAGTTGTAAAACACCACATCACACTTTAATGCCAAGCTTAATGGGTCCCATTGTGGCCATGAAATGAACTGGACCCATTTCTACAAGACTTCCCAGCGTTTGAGACTGTACAGTGACTCAACTAGTGACATAGCGTGTTTCACTCACCCCTGCCAAAATTTGGGGTCACCAGCGCTAAACAGAGGGGTAATTGTACCCTTACACACACACTGTGGGGGTTGACATCACACTCATTGTACTGAAAGCCCTCTCAAACATGGCCGGTACTCCAAATACACAAGGCTTTTTTTAACCGGGCCGAATAGGGATAACTCGAAGTAAATCAGGTCAGACATACAGAGAAAATAAAATATTACTGCCACCAGACGGCACTTCAGAAAACTAGTTGGTCGTAAAAAGCTGGGGGGGAAGTGGTTTCTTCATAGCAGCTTGGAACCTTCAATATAAAAAGGCTGCTGTGAGAAAATGGGACTTCAAAAAGAGAACATTCTAAGATGTATTTTCTAGAAATCATCAGCAAAGTCAATAAAGTACTGAAAATGAGCATACAATTTGTTGATTATATGAATCATGAGATGTAGTATAAATCTCAACGGTTTTCCCGTACTAGCTATTTGCACACACTCTACCAGCTTCTCTATTCTTCCTCTGGCGGGGATGGAACACACACACACACACACACACACATTCCCTTAGCACATCAAAACCTGAGGGGAAATAACAACGTCATCAAAACCAACAATGCCACCATTTCTTGCGTGGTTAAGCTGTTGCTCCTAAACCTCCAATGACCGTGTTTCTTTGGCCAGTGGGGCTATAATTAATTACAAAATATATATATATACGGTTAGTTTTTTCCTCTCAAGCAGAGGATAAAAGGGTCCCAAATATAACTCCACGGCATCCTGTCCAAAAGGGCTTGTCCTCTCCAGCCACTTGGCATGCGGCTGATGCTATCCTAATTGCTTCCTTCCCGAACTAACAATACGTTATCGCCTCCCCAAACTCCACAAAGGTTATGCCAACGCAGTCACAGTCCACCAAAACAAACATAACAAAAGGACCATTGAGGCTTCAGTGGAGGCCATTGAGGCTTCAGTTTATTAAATGACAGTACACTATATAGCATCGTGGGTGAGTCAGGGAGGCCCACGGAGCAATTAGTGGAGGCTACTTGACTTCATCAGAAAGATATGAGAATTCTCATTGGCCGTGATTCTGCAGCAATGTGAAGCTCTAACCAGGATTACTCACGTTACTACATAATGAGAAACTGGGAGAGAATGGGCTTCTCCACTCACTTTGATGAGATCGGGGATGAATGCGTTTCTGTGATAGAACACAATTCAACTTAATGAATGCTTAAATGAATGCTCTCAGTCAAAATGACAACCATTAGCCTATAGCCTATATCAAGTTTCCTTTGCATATCCGTAATGGCATGCACTGGGAGGAAGCTGACCGCTTGAATCCGACAGTGACACATGGTATGTGTGTGCAAAATCTCCAATTCACTTTAGCATGCTTCCATGTTTAGTAAGTTGAAAAGAAGATGCATTATTACACAGTCTGCATGCATTTTGCCTGCTACACACACACACACACACACACACACACACACACACACACACACACACACACACACACACACACACACACACACACACACACATCAGTTGGGTCTCATCTGCCTCCTTTCATTACCAATGCTTTTCTAACTTCCCGGGGGAAGAGGTCAACATCCTTCTGCCTGTCCCACCCCCACCCCTCAGACATCTCCAGAGGTCAAAGTTAACAACTGAGCGAGAGCCAATCCAGGATCAATCTAAATTGGAGGAGCTAAAAACAGTGTTGTTCGTGCAGTTGTCAGATCAGGCGGTGGTTTCTCTGGCCTACAACCAACCACTGAATTTTGAACAACACATGGACCTTTCTCCAGTGGCCTGACCATGCTAGGTAAAGCTCCGCCTTATCTCAGTTCACTTGTCACGATGGCAACACCCACCCGTAGCACGCGCTCCAGCAGGTGTATCTCACTGATCATCCCTAAAGCCAACACCTCATTTGGCCGCCTTTCATTCCAGTTCTCTGCTGCCTGTGACTGGAACAAATTGCAAAAAAAAAAAAAAAAAATTGCTTAAGTTGGAGACTTATCTCCCTCACCAATTTCAAACATCTGCTATCTGAGCAGCTAACCGATCGCTGCAGCTGTACATAGTCTATCGGTAAATAGCCCATCCAATTTACCTACCTCATCCCCATACTGTTTTTATTTTTTTTACTTTTCTGCTCTTTTGTACACCAATATCTCTACCTGTACATGACCATCTGATCATTTATCACTCCCGTGTTAATCTGCAAAATTGTAATTATTCGCCTACCTGCTCATGCCTTTTGCACACAAAGTCTATATACACTCTTTTTTTCTACTGTGTTTGACTTGTTAATTGTTTACTCCATGTGTAACTCTGTATTGTCTGTTCACACTGCTATGCTTTATCTTGGCCAGGTTGCAGTTGCAAATGAGAACTTGTTCTCAACTGGCCTACCTGGTTAAATAAAGGTGAAATAAAAATAAATAAATAAAGTCCACTTCTTTGTCTCCGCAAAATAGGGTGAATCAGTTCTGACGATATTGCAAGTTTAGTTTGGTCTTTCTAGCATGACAATCTAGTGACTAGTACGTCAAAATAGTAATGATGACTGGGGGAAGAGGAACGTCTTACTCTAAACAAGCAGAGTCGGTTAAAGTGGCAAAATCTCCTCAGAATTAAGAGTGAGATAAATGTCCTATGGATTTGGGAGCGATAGGTTTTTCCTGGCACTTCCTGACTTTGAGAAGAATGTTACTTTGCGTCATAGTTATTTTTAAAATCATTTTTCACACTGGCCAGCTTGGTTTGACCAGAGATCCCGAGGAAGGAAGCAAGCTTGACTCGTCAGTAAGCAACTCATTCAACACAACCTTTCTTTTATGGGCCAAGAAATACAAGACAGTCACAGACTCTAGAAATTGCCTCTTCATATTTTTCGCTGCGCTCATTTCTCTACCACAGAGTTATCCTACACTGGCAAAGCTATTCCCTTTTCCAAACCTTTCGTCTCAATACGAACTAACAGATTGGCACAAACAAGTAGGCCAATGATCTCATAGGGCCAAGATCAGCGAGTTAATCACAAAGTTAATTGAAAAAGGACATTTCCACTTGATTTAACAAACATAAACAGAGGAGATCCATGGGAAGATTGAGCTCCAGCCTTTGAGATGATTGGTCATTTCTGCGTCCATAAAATGCTGCAATAGGCTCCTTTTCAAGTCAAATCGTAATCATTTGAAGAACTGCTACGACAAAGTCTGTCTGACCCAGTGACTGTTTCTAGCAGCAACAGTATCCACCAAGTAGGTCGATAAATAGGCTTTATGAAATACATTTTGATGAGAGGGTGCAGTTGATCTGAAGAAAAACATTTCCTCAAGCTTGGGGTTAAGATAAAGCTATTTTTCCATTATGAGCCAGAAGAGAAATCAAAACAGCCATCGCTCAAGTCAGTGAGACTAGTAGTAACAAGTCTCAAATGAGTTACGGATTGTCGATGGACTTCTGCCATCTAGGACATGCGGTTGTGGGACTCTCAAAACAATTTGTTGAACGAAGCCTATAGGAAGCGGATTGACTGTTGAAACTTACAAAAATGGGGGGAGGTTCAGGGTCATCGACCGAATATCACTTCAATTATTGGTTACAGTTGATATGCATTGATAATTGACAACTGTTGAGTCTTCACCTTCAGTTATAAAAAATAAAAAAAACAATTGCAGGCCTATTTTCTTTTTACCAACAAAGCCCACATCAATGGTAAATACAATATCACCAATGAGGCCTTCTCAGAACATTCATTGTTCAAGTGAAGATTCAAGAAAATTCAAACGTGGAAGCGTTCGGTCTTGTTGATAAATTCAGCAATAACTAACCAGCCCACATTGTATCGCTGTCCCCGGGGAGCTGAGTTCTTGTGTGTGCAACTCACTGCCTTTTGGTTTAGGCCCTAAATATGTGGAATGTGCTCGGCCCAAACTGTCAATGTGCTTGGACAGTAAAAAAAGAAAACATAACGGAAGAATAGGCATGGGTTCTTTCTCGTTCTTATGTTTTCCACTCACCCTGTATAGTTGCATAGGAAAACAACACACACACACACACACACACACACACACACACACACACACACACACACACACACACACACACACACACACACACACACACACACACACACACACACACACACACACACTCAGCTAAAAAATAAATTTCCCCTTTTCAGGACCCTGTCTTTCAAAAGATAATTCGTAAAAATACAAATAACTTCACAGATCTTCATTGTAAAGGGTTTAAACACTGTTTCCCATGCTTAATGAACATGCACCTGTGGAACGGTCGTTAAGACACTAACAGCTTACAGACGGTAGGCAATTAAGGTCACAGTTATGAAAACTTAGGACACTAAAGAGGCCTTTCTACGGACTCTGAAAAACACCAAAAGAAAGATGCCCAGGGTCCCTGCTCATCTGCATGGACTGCAGATGTGCCCAGGGCAATAAATTGCAATGTCCGTACTGTGAGACGCCTAAGACTGCGCTACAGGGAGACGGGACGGACAGCTGATCGTCCTTGCAGTGGTAAACCACGTTCAACACCACCTGCACAGGATCGGTACATCCGAGACAGGTACAGAATTGCAACAACTGCCCGAGTTACCCCAGGAACGCACAATTCCTCCATCAGTTCTCAGACTATCCGCAATAGGCTGAGAGAGGCTGGACTGACGGCTTGTAGGCCTGTTGTAAGGCAGGTCCTCACCAGACACCACCGGAAACAACGTCACCTATGGGCACAAACCCACCGTCGTTGGACCAGACAGGACTGGCAAAAAGTGCTCTTCACTGACAAGTTGCGGTTTTGTCTCACTGGCGGTGATGGTCGGATTCGCGTTTATCGTCGAAGGTATGAGCATTACACCGAGGCCTGTACTCTGGAGCGGGATCGATTTGGAGGTGGAGGGTCCGTCATGGTCTGGGGCGGTGTGTCACAGCATCATCGGACTGAGCTTGTTGTCATTGCAGGCAATCTCAACGTTGTGCGTTACAGGGAAGCCACCCTCCTCCCTCATGTGGTACCCTTCCTGCAGACTCATCCCTCCAGCATGACAATGCCACCAGCCATACTGCTCGTTCTATGCGTGATTTCCTGCAAGACAGGAATGTCAGTGTTCTGCCATGGCCAGTGAAGAGCCCGGATCTCAATCCCATTGAGCAAGTCTGGGACCTGTTGGATCGGAGGGTGAGGGCTAGGGTCATTCGCCACATAAATGTCTGGGAACTTGGTGGAAGAGTGAGGTAACATCTTACAGCAAGAACTGGCACATCTGGTGCAGTCCATGAGGAGGAGATGCACTGCAGTACTTAACGCAGCTGGTGGCCACACCAGATACTGACTGTTACTTTTGTTCAGGGACACATTATTCCATTTCTATTAGTAACATTAGTCTGTGGAACTTGTTAAGTTTGTTGAGACACAAACTTAACAAGTTGATGAATCTTGTTATGTTCATACAAATATTTACGCGTTAAGTTTGCTGAAAATAAACGCAGTTGACAGTGAGAGGACGTTTCTTTTTTCGGTGATATATATTATATGACACACATATACAGACACGTGGAACACGTCGAAGAATGTCATAGACCAAAACATTGTCTATTAAAACACTGATTTTGCGAGACACGTGAGTGTGTGCGTGTGTGTGTGGTTTAAGTAGGAGCGTGTGTGACGTCTGCGGGTCCCGATACAGTCTCTCTGCTACCAGAATTCCCTCCAGCCGGATCTCATTAGGCCAGCTGTGCTGCACACATCCGATTCTGATCCAATGTACTGTGCTGTGCGTGTGTGTGTCCCCTTCTAGGCATATATAATACAGGGAATAAAGAATTCAACCTTCATAGAAAAGAAAGCTTCAGGGCGTGTTGCATTTTCTTGTAGGAAATAATTAAATTCACTCTTTCTGCTGGCATAGTTAACTCTGGCATGTAAGTAAAGTAAAACTACAAATACACCATGTTTCCCTGTGAACATGACCAAATCCAATTACGACACATTATCAGAATGTGTCCATCTGATACACAGTTTAGACCAGAGAAGTAACTCTGAAGTCATACTGACTGGGTCCCCGAGAGAGACACCTACTCTCAGGAACACCTACAGTAAGTAACTTAGGACCGTAGTTTAACGTGTAAGAGAAACTCACATTTGTGCATAAATCAGGCAGTGATGAGCATTTTAATAGGATTTGGTCCCCTAGTGCTTGTGTAAGAGTTGTGTTTTCATTAGTTGGGAAGCTACGGCACAAACGATAAACGTATCACACTAACGAAGATAAACCATGACAAAGTGTGTTACAAACGCTTTCCAGCCATCAGTCATTGTACCAAAACATAACCAACATGGCAAGACAGTGGTGGCTGGGTGACGAACCGTGACTATTTGCAAGTGGTCCACCTAAGAAAAGTGAAAACAGTGGAGTCCCTCCCCCTTCACTCTGTCAAGTTGAGCTGGTCCACTGGAAACAATGCCACACCTTGAACCTTCCAATTCAAACCGTTTGCTAAAGAACACAAAACACTTACATTAAAATAAAGTGTGTTCAACATTTTTTTTCTTCTTTTAAATACGCCGTACCCATCTTCCCCAGGGAGGTCAGTTTTGTCGACGGGATCTGTGAATACCTTCTGGCCTTGGAATTGCCTGGCCTGTTGACGTTTTTATGGAAGGAATGTTATTGGCCACTGCCTGAGATTGTCTCCAGCTGAGCAATGGCAGCTATCTGCCAATAGAACTGAGGAGGGGGCTGAGGAGACAGCCAAGCCACCACACAACAACAAAGCCACTGACTTATCAGTAGCTTCCCACAGGTTGGCCCAGCAAGCACAGACACCTCAAGCTATTCTATGCCAATGCCCTGACTCAAGAATAGAGTACAATAGAGAATAACAAACGGAATATGAGGAACAGAAGATAAAAGGGGGATAGAGACAGGAGGGTTAGTACTTGGGACAAGGGAGATAAGGTAGGCAAGTTCAAGGATAGTAGGCTACTCGCCATGTCAGGCAGTAGGCCTAAATTGATGTATCTAACACTTTAGTGTAGCAGACAGTAAATTAACTTGTTCTGACCAATTTAGAACTCGAGCAACTGACTGGCATTTTACGCCCTTCACATCCATTTAACGCGTGGTGATTTAGTTTAAGCGGTTGTGTGATCCATAGTCGATATTGTTTTACTATCGTACAGTAGAATTAGAGTGTTGTGTGCAGTCCAATAAAAAAAGCAACCCACACACACACACACACACACACTGACACACAAAACCACTAGGGGGGGTGATGTGAGGGGATTTGCCTCCTCCAACCTGGAGCCCACCCCCCCCCAGGTCCCTCCATAACCCAGGTCAGTTTGACTCCAAAGTGGCGCAGCTGTCTAAAGGCACTGCATCTCAGTGCTAGAGGCGTCACTACAGACCACTCACAACCAGCCGTGATCGGGAGTCCCATAGGGTGGTGCACAATTGGCCCAGCGTCGTCCGGGTTAGGGGAGGGTTTGGACCTCAATGTAAAATAAGAATTTGTTCTTAAAATAGACTTGCCTAGTTAAATCCCCCCCCAAAATGAATGTAGAAACAGAGGCCTAGTTCACCCCTCCTAGATCAGGCCATCGGGGTGGAGCAGGCGGTTGGAAACGCTTACCGTGTTCTCAGTAAGCAGAAAAAACCTTAAGCCCTCTACTAACTAACAACATATAGAGAGAGTCATTTATGAAGCTGCCTGCAGGTTCTGCTGTGGTGTCGTGGACATACAGGGCCGTAGTCTGCTGTTAGCCATGCATGCCAAGTTAGCTAACAACACACACACACAGTTCAGCGTATACGCAAGAGGCCCTTGACGATTGAGGGTTATGAACACACATTTGTTTTCGAATTGAGAGAAATGTTTGACAAAGATCTGTCACTACAATACACACGTGATGACATCTCCAGAGGTATCAGATATAGGCCAGGCTTAGATTATGGTGTGGTTTAAAAGGGAGTGGGACACAAGTTTCCAGAGACATGATACAGTGTGATACAGGTGAAATGTTCCCTAATCCAAAGCAATCACAAGAGATGAAGGACTCATTGTCACTCTACAAATATTGTCAAATCTAGGCCTCAGGTAGCCTAGTGGTTAGAGTGTTGGGGTCTGTAACCGAAAGGTTGCTGGATCGAATCCCTGAGCTGACAAGGTAAGAACATGTTGTTCTACCCCTGAACAAGGGAGTTAACCCACTGTTCTCCGGTAGGCTGTCATTGTAAATAAGAATTTGTTCTTAACTGACTTGCCTAGTTAAATCAAGGTTAAATAAATAAAATAGGCCTATACTTAATTTGTTTGCCTACCAGAGAAACCTTGAAAGCTTTTCAAATACATTGAGAAACAATGTTGCATACCATATTTTAAAAACACTAAATCCTTTATTTTACAACTGTTGTAACGTAAAAGCCTTAATATTCTCTCTCTTACGGCTCTGACAGTCATAGAATTTTGGATGATGGTAATTGGCCAGGCAAATAACCGCAGTCACTGTAATAACCGTTTGAATAGCAACATAAATATATGTATTATTTATTACACACATTACACACATTTTCTCCTCCTGACTGCATGGGGTGGCAGGGTAGCCTAGTGGTTAGAGTGTTGGACTAGTAAGCGGAAGTTTGCAAGTTCAAACCCCTGAGCTGACAAGGTCTGTCGTTCTCCCCCTGAACAGGCAGTTAACCCACTGTTCCTAGGCTGTCATTGAAAATAAGAATTTGTTCTTAACTGACTTGCCTAGTTAAATAAATTATTATTTTTTAAATAAAAAAAATGTGCTGGAATTCAAGTCAATGATGGCTTAATGGTACGACTGTCAGCCTACTGTACCCATAAGAGGGTTGCCAGTTGATGCACAACACCTCGTGGTGGCCTTTCGACAACCCCAAACTGCATGATAACAGTGCCTCAAACTAGTTGATCCATCACCAAAGTCCATTTCTGTGCAGTATTTGACTGCTCTAACAAGGCACGAAAGATAAATCCCTGGTTTCTTTTTTTATAGAGTACCCGCAATTATAAAACTTAACTGTCAGAAAGCTTAGAAACCTTTTTGCCTGTCAAGACCTGAACCCACTGGTAAGTCTGATAGATTTCGAGATTAGTTTAGCTGTTATGCTAACCAAGTGTTAACAAGACTACAAGTTAACCCACGTTAGCTAGCTAGATATGCTCATAGTTCGCTTGTAGTCTGTAGTCTGTCTCTTACATAGGCAGTATGCAGGTTTCAAGTTTGGGCGAAGCACATTTTTCACCATAAAATGCACTTTTATAACAGAGGATCGCTTGCATCTATCATTTCATTTGCAGACTAATGCAAGTCAACTATTCCTAATGTGATGAGGAGATTAGATAGTAATTTTGGCTATTAATGAGCGTGTAGAGGCATAGGCTATATAAGAGACGTTTCTTTCCTTTACTCAGGAAAAATGTGGCCTTTGATAATCAGTCCATGAAATTCTACTACATTTACACGACTGGAGACATCAGAATCGTTTTAATATGAATAGGCCATCTCTGCTTACACTGATAACAGATCACTAAAATCTACCTCATCTTGAATGCAACCATGTAATCTTGGCCTATGAAAATAGGTCATGGCTCAAAGGGATCCAATCTAAAATTCTCCTGACCTGCTACAAAAAGTCAAATCTGATGTTAAATTTCACCAAAACTGGATCCCTTCTAGCCATAACCGCGAAAAAGGGAGACACAAATTGTCCAATATGACATCCAGTCCAGCTAAACTGTCTAAAACTCAAGTGGTACTGACCCAATGATCATTTGTTGAGAACTTTATTCATAAGCAGAGGGAAAATATATGGACATTAATTAGAGCATAGGACAAAGGCCTCAATGGGATAGGACAACCTGCTGTGTTGACTATTGGTGGTTCCAGCCCAACAATAGATTTAATCTTTATGACACTAAAACACCTGAAGGAATTAAACACAACCTAACAAGCAAGAGCCCTGATGGTATAGGAGACCTGAAGAAGTGATGTTCTAACATCAGGTGTGCCTTTCATTTGTTTAAGTACTGTAGGTTCACCAGCTGACTTCGATCAAGACACCCATGTCGACTGGATTCCCACTGTGAAGCTGAGCAACGCTGGTGCAGCATCAGTTTCTCCTTTACTACTTTGTCCTTTTCCAGATATGAAAAGGAGACATCCCTCAGTAATACAAGATGGTTGTCATATGCTGTGCTTTGGTCAATCTGGAGGATTCTGTTGTGACACTTGAGTAAAGTGCACCTTGTCATGACTAAAGTGCCCCCTTAAACCATGTATGTATATGTATGTATGTATAAATTGTAATTTGCAACATGTAAAAGTCTATTGTAAACATACTGTACTTCAAAAATATGCTATATTGTTGTAATTCTAAGTATTTTGTGTAATCTCTGCTTTGACTGGTCCCTTTGAATAAAATGTATTTGTTATAGCCTAACTTTCATTTATTTAACCATTTAAACAATGCAATTGTTGTAGTAGTCTTAGGCAAATCATCTTCATGAACACAGTAGCACCTCCAAGTTCCACTCAGACATTTTGGGAGAAAAGTATCTGGCATTGAACTTGGTGGTAGTAGTTATGTGTATATTTTAAGCTAAGGATCCCATAGGATCCTGCTTCCAGACATTTCACTACCTAGATTACAAGGGTTGGATTTTCAGTTTAATGTCAGCACAAGGCATGCACCATGTTTGTACCCTATTTTGTGCTGCTACAACGTCGTGCTGCCGCCACGCTCTTGTCTTAGGTCTCTCTTTTTGTCGTGTTGTCTTGTGGTGATCAGTGTTTTGTCCTATATTTTAATTTATTTTTAAATCCCAGGAGGCATTTTGCTAGGCTGTCATTATAAATAACAATTTATTCTTAACTGACTTGCCTAGTTAAATGAAATAAAAAATTTAAAATGTACAAAATCTTGTTTAATTAACCTCATATACATTGTCTACTGGTATCGTTTTAAAATTGAGAACATATAGCTCAACAATATGTAAATGTGGGAGTTAAGCTATTCTCTTCTTCAAATGCAAAGGGTGCAATGCATATGCCCCTAAGGCAAATGACATCATACTGTAAGCCAGTGGTTCCCAACCCACAAGTACCCAACAGTACACATAGTTATTGTAGCCCGGACAAACACACCTGATTCAACTTGTCAACTAATCATCAGGCACTCAATGAGTTTGAATCATGTTTGTCTAGAGCTACAACAAAAATGTGTGCCGTTGTGGGTACTCAACAACTGTAGTTGGGAACCACTGCTGTAGGCCTATGGCTGCGTTGGTGTTGCATGTCATTATCAGCTGCAAAATGGGTTCACATTAGGTGCCCTTCTTTGCAAGGCATTGGAAAACTTCCCTGGTCTTTCTGGTTGAATATGTGTTTGAAATTCACTGCTTGACTGAGGGACGTTACAGATAACTATGTGTGGGGTACAGAGATTAGGTAGTTGTCACGACTTCCGCCGAAGTCGGTCCCTCTCCTTCTTCGGACGGCGTTCGACGTCACCGGCCTTCTAGCCATCACAGATCCACTTTTCATTTTCCATTTGTTTCATCTTTTTCGCCTGGTTTCAATTCCCCAATTACTTGTTTCATCACGTTGCCCAGCCTAGCCTGCCCAACCAGCAGTTTTTCTGTGTTTTTTAATTTTTTAAAGTTATGATGGTTCATTTCATGACAGTCTTCATCCATAACTGTCGGTTACATGGTTATAATAGTAGTAGTTGTGCCAGCCCCCCCACCCCAGAGTAGAGAATGCAGTGCCCCCCAAACTAAAAAGAGGCCATGTCCTAACAGTCAGAGACCGTTCCCTTAACAGTGTATGTCCTGTCCTAGCTTGGCAACAAGTGGCAAGCGGTTGCTAGAAAACACCTTGCTCTCTGGGGGACGGGGTACACGCACACACTTCAATGTATTAACTGGAGCTTTGTATTTAACTCTTGATGTGTTGAAAAAAAAATCCAGTCAGGAGGAAAGCCCCTGTCAGCAAAGTAACATGTCTTTAGAGGGATGACACTCAACCTTTCACCTTTGACCGTTTAGAAGTGTGAATTAGCATGAAGTGTCATGGTGATCGAGGGAGCCACATACAGGCTATAAAAAATAATGTCCTGCCCCTGGCACCCAATCATCACAGCACGTCAGCCTTGTGTTCAGCACACACAACCACACACACGTAACTCAAAATCCAGTATGCCTATAGTAGAGACCAGAATCCATGTAATTAATTCTCATGCATATTATTTTTAAAGACAGTCCAAGTTAAAATGTTGCTTCTTCTGCTGCCATGTTCATAGTTCAATAAGCCTAGCCTTGTTTGTTAGTTAGTTACGTTAAACATAGGGAGAGAAAAGAAAGCTTTCGCCTGCCAAATCGCAATAGATCGAACAAATTAAGATAGAGAACCTCAAGTCAATTTCAGAATAGGTCAAGTTGGGACCAGCGAAAGAAATCCCACACACCCTCCCCTCATCCATCTTTCCGCCATCAAAGTATAAAACTTTTAACAGTCCAGTCCAACATTGGTCCTTTCCTGGCCATGACAACCCCCCTTTCCCAGGATAGAGCGCACCCCCCCCCCCACCCCAGGGGGGGTTTAAGGGTGATTGCCCCAGCTTTGGCAGTCGTCTTGAGAAAAAAAGGGTGTTTCTGGGGAAACCGAGTGCTCCCCATTTTCAAAGGACTCCATAGTTCCTACTTAGCAACAGCCAGAAGCATCGGTATTGCGAACACCGCCTGCCTATCGGCCTGCCAAAACCGCACAGGAACATAAAAACCTGGCGAATGTCACCATAACAGATGCCCTGTGTATTGTTTTCTGGGAGTCAAAAGCCACAGAAAGAATATCATCTCAATAACATCAGGGGTCTATTTCAAGAGCAGTTTAATATCCATAATATCCAAGTGAATAGCCAGCTAGCTATCTAGCTTTGGCAAAAAACTAGAACCAGTCAACGAGAAAATAAATCCCACACTAATATCAAAATTACCACAACCACAAAATACTTATTGTAAGGTGCACAGATGCCGAAGAAAACTAAGAACTTCTCCAGAAGTTCAGACTTCTGGAGAAGTTCTGCCCTAGTTTTTGGGTCCCGTTCCAGATGGTGGACACTCCCCCCTCTACCACACCCACTCACCTACCTATCCCTCGGCGAAGGACTAAAGTCTGCAGCCAGTCAACACCAGCTGTTCTCCCACAGACAGACAGTTCAGAGCAAAGCAACACAAATCCTCCCTTCTCTTCCACATCCCTCCCCCATCCAGACATGTACCACACACCCCACCCCCCACCCCTTCCCTCCGCCCCAGTTCTCCCTCTTGTTGGCTGGCCTTTTCAACCTTAGCCAACAAAAGAAACAAAAGGAGCCAGTACAGAGAGAGAGAAAGAGTAGAGAGAGACTAGGCCACCCTTTCAGAGAAGTACTGGGACTGCAAAGGCTAAGCACAGCAATAAACTCCACACATGCACATACCTGTAGGCACATGTACACATCTACACGAGTACACACGTGTGCATGGATCCAAACTCATGCGGCTGACAACATACAGAGAACAACAGACAGACCCACAGTGCTAACACACACATCATTCCACGAGGACACGGACTTCTGAAAACATGCAAACACACATATGGCCTGCATAAAATACGCACACAAACACAACACCCGCACACCTTTTGTGAGCACGTCAACATTATTTTGACTACAGCCCGACAAACTGCAGATCATGTACCGTTCTACACGTTGCCTCCAAAGGAATGCCCTTTGCTCTGCACGAGTGAGCAAGACAGATGCCGATTAGTTGTGCTTGTGTGTTTGTTCCCGTCTCCAGTTCTCCCTCTTCACCTGCCTCAGGTGGGGGTCTTATCTTCTCATAATCATCCGAGGCTTTGACAAAATATCCTCAGCCATGTCATTCTATACCATCCCACCACAAGGGCTTCATTCTCTAAGGGGCTGCTTGAACTTGTGAGAGTGTGGAAGAGAGTGAGATAGCAAAATATCGATATGGGAAATTGACACATTCAGTAGGAAGAGAAAGAGCAATGCAAAAAATAATAATAAAGATGACGAGAAGGAGCAACAACACCCCAAGAACAAAAACAACAACCCAGGAACAGCTTTACACTTTGCCTCTACCTCTACCCTCTATCCTGTGCTACACAGGAGAAAGACAATGCGCGGTGTCACTGAATTTTAACATGGATTCAGGAGACACACACCAACTCCATTCATGAGGGAGCTCACACGCATATACCATTTATACTCATAAGCTGCATTCGGTGGAAGCACACAGGGTGCCCTTCGGAGTTAATAATTCACACTCCGTTAGGGCACTTCAGTTGTGCTTCAAAGGAATGCCGATACTTGCACTGTGCATAGTTTTCATAGTTTGCATACGATCTAGGTCTCTATTTACATATTTGAATAATGAACAGGCTTTCCAGTCTAATTAAACCCTATGAGAGTTAAGACTAAAGTCAAGTTATCTAAAAAAAAATTACAGACATTTCAACATACATCCATGGGGTTAGGCTACTGATTAGAATCAAGGGCATGTCTGGAGGGTGTGGGTAACATGTTAAGTTGGGCCTCTTGAACAGTGTTCACCCTTGTGGGTCTGAATTTGATTAAATTAACTGACTAAAGGCGTAAGCATGCTTCAATTCGGCTTGCGTCTAGCCGAAACAGTCCACTCGCATACCCCCTTAAAAGACCTTCGCTTGAAAATGAAGTGTTGTTTGTCTGTTTTGAGACACCGTAGCCAGTATACACTTCCTCAAAATAGTCCAAATTCATCTATAAAATGTTCATGTTTTTGCAGAGGATCTTAGTCACGCGATTTTACGTCCAACTAAAATGTTTGGTGCAGTTATTCTCCCCCCCCCAAAAAAAATAGTTGCATAATTACAGGTTGTCTCTCGTTGAATGATAACTATATTGAAGAATCCCTACTCTTGACCAATCACTGACGAAGGGGCTCCGAACTTCAGCTTTCCTCCCACAAAAAAAATAAAAAGTAGTGTGACCGAAGTCCAAAACAAACAAATACGTTGTCTTTATATATGCAAGAACTCTTCTGAACGGTATTGGCTGGGAAGCATGCGGACGCCTTAATAAGAAGTAACGGCAAAATAAAACTATGAAAAAATAAGAACTTGGCACCCTTGCACTATGGCCTGAAACGCAGCCAAATAATGAATAAAGATGGGAATTAAGATTAAGCTTAGATCAAGTTTCAAGTTTTATTAGTTGTACGGGATACACATGGTATACAGAGTCCAATTAAATGCATATTTGCAGTTCATGACAACAATAAGGGCCTCCCGGGTGGCTCAGTGGTCAAGGGCACTGTACTGCAGTGCCAGCTGTGCCATCAGAGACTCTGGGTTCGCGCCCAGGCTCTGTCGTAACCGGCTGCGACCGGGAGGTCCGTGGGGCGATGCACAATTGGCCCAGCATTGTCCGGGTTAGGGTGGGCTTGGCCGGTAGGGATGTCCTTGTCTCATCGTGCACCAGTGACTCCTGTGGCAGGCTGGGCGCAGTGCGCGCTAACCAAGGTTGCCAGGTGCACGGTGTTTCCTCCAACACATTGGTGCGGCTGGCTTCCGGGTTGGATGCGCGCTGTGTAAGCAGTGCGGCTTGGTTGGGTTGTGTATCGGAGGACACATGACTTTCAACCTTTGTCTCTCCCGAGCCCGTACGGGAGTTGTAGTGACAAGACAAGATAGTAGCTACTAAAACAATTGGATACCATGAAAAAGGGGTAAAATTCCCCTCAAAAAACCAACAAAAAAATGAAATAAAATTAATAAATAATCAAAATTAAGAATACTATGACATATTTTATCTTCAGTATAATACAGGAAAGCTCAATTTATAGTCCTATTACTATAAATTGAGGAAAGCTCAATTTATAGTCATTTACATTTTACATTTAAGTCATTTAGCAGACGCTCTTATCCAGAGCGACTTACAAATTGTGTCCAAACATGTGTTTGGGGGAAAGGGGGGCAAGTGTTTAACGGGAACAACCATTTTATTTATTTATTACATATGTTCACTGTGATGTAATAGAGCGGTCTTCCGTCATTCTCAGAACCTTATTTGCTACAACAACAACAAAAATGCAGCCTTTGATTGATATCTGGAGATATATTTGTCAGATAGCTGCCATCTAGCCAGATCCAAAGACCTCAAATGGTTTAAATAGTCAGTGTGGCACTGGGTATCTGATTCTGAAACCCACCCGACCCCCCCTCTTTTAGGGGGATTGCGCTTTTTGCCACCGGTATATTCTTCTTAATCTGTTTGCGTCTGTTGGCTTGCAAAGCCCCAATAAAAGACCAGACCATTCTGATAAGGTTACTGAGTTAATTAATGGCCACTGATATAATTAAAATAGAGTATTTAATCTGACCATGATTGTTGAGGGGTAAGACCACTTTAAAAACAAGTGTAGCCTTCACATATCATGCAAGGCTGGCCATCCTTCCCAACACGTACTTCCATCCACGTTAAACAGATTTGCTCAAGGGCAATTCCACAATAAAGGAATTACACCGAGACTCCATTTTTCTCACTTTAAAATGTATGCCAAATAGCCATTGATTTCAAAGTTTAACAAAGCATACGACAACTACTTTGAACAATTTATAAAGTTACATTTACTGGAAAAACTGCAGATACAAATTTACAGAATTACGGTAATATCTCCCTCAGTTGTATTATGTTATCCAAACTTTGGTTCTGCACAGTTATTCCCGTAAATGTGTTTTTGTAAAATGTTCAGTGAAAATGGTCGAAGGTCGTCCTTGTGCATAGAGTTATTTTGTTTGTTAAACTGGTATACATTTTAAATGTTAAAATCAGAGTCTCGGCGTAATGCCGTTACCTTGGAATTGCCCTCCAGTCTTGGATGGATAAGGGGCTTTACCATATCTAAGAGGGGAAACACACCAGAGCAATTATCCTCCAAAACCAGTCAGTAGGCGACCATCCTGCCAGCTCGTTGCAAGTGGTGGCCGTCTTTCCCTCATTGCAGGGTTAGGGTTATCAACATGGGCCTATTCTGGTAGCCCAAAGCCGTTCTAACTCTTCAGGGCTGCGAGTGTGCGCCGATGTATCATGACAGGATATGGCACTTCGTGGTGACACCTCTGGCCTGACTGAGTGTGCTGCTGCAAGACCATAATTTAATCAACACCACCACTGATGATCTACAGCCATCGCCACCCAGTCACAGTTTATCAAATCTCCCCGTCCTTGACATCTCCCCACCTGTTAATCACCAGGCTGGCAGGATAAATGTCACGATGAAAGCTAAACAAGACCAATCACGAAAGTGTCTAGCCGCTCAGACAGCATCCGCCCGCCTACTTGCCTTTGCTGGGGACGACTTGACAAAAGGACGGACAGACTGACTGAAGGACTGAGGCTCACTAGTTTGATTGGGCTACTGGGTGGTGTATCACAATCCCATAGGGCGGTGGACAATTGGCCCAGCGTCGTTAGGGTTGGCCGTCATTGTAAATAAGAATTTGTTCTTAAATTGACTTGCCTAGTTAAATAAAATAGATAAAAAGTTTGAGGGAGTAGGACTGATGAAAGGTGATGACACGACATGTCCATGCTAGCCCGTACAGCTGCCAGCCACAGAGAACAAGAATGGCCAACACCCATCCCCCTTCAGACTTTGACACTAACATTTACAGGGTGTCTGAGGTGACACAAGCACCATTTACTGGCAGAGAGGTGAGGAGTGCTCTGCCCAATTGGGTCATTATCACTAGAGCCCTCTCTTTCACTAACTTTCTGTTAAGTATGGATTCCCTTTTAACTCAACTCGAGGCAATTAGTGTAGTCAGTCATGCATATTATACCACTGTGGTTTAATCTCAAATTAATCCAGCTTCAGTAGCCTATACATCACCACCCATATTGAATCTATTCAGAATATGGGAGTGGGGTTATGGAGATAGCAGTTGTAAGGGCATTAACGTACAATTTCGTTGAGTAGCAAGCCAAACTGGCGAGGGACTAAATTGCAATGGAATAATATGGACATAATCAACAGTCATGGAATTTATATTGTAATTTCAACTACAATTCCCAGTGAATCTAGGGAATAAGGTTAAAATGCGAGAAAATCCTATTCCTCAGCCCTCGTCTGTAGTGCCGGGACGTTACCAGTATTGCGATACATATCGTGGGAAGGAAACAAAACACAAGGCGGATTTCACTTCTTTAGGAAAACAGACCTAATGTTGGAAACAATCATCATGTTGTCATCCAGTCACATTGATTTCTTTTCAAAGCTACAGCACACAATATTTGACATTCAGCAGGTTTTTAAAATGACCAATATTGCTATACTGGTAACGTCACTGCCCAACTCATCTAGCAAGCTTCCAAAATTGCATTTCTGGCTCAGGTAATGACAGATCTCAAAAAGGTCACACAGTGAACACAATGGTACCATTTATACATGGAGTCAAGGGTCATTTTACAAGTCAAGACAGATCTGTCTTGTCCAACTCTGTCTAGGTAGAAGTGCAAAATTGTGCCTGCCGGCTACCACGTCTGAAAACTTGCCACATATTTGAGCCTTGGTAACTGCTTTCTTTGTGACTGTTACACACTCGGTAAAAATCTGTCCCAATTAGTCACAATCGAGAACAGCAGTGCTGTTCAGCAACCCCCTACAACAGTGGCCAGCTTGAACCATGTTTATTTGAGCTTCCACAGCCAAGGGACATAATTGGCAGCTTTCTCTCCTCTGTTTAAAAAGGTAACTTCCTATTTATTTATTTATTTATGACTGCAGACAAATGTAGCCGTCCATAAGACAATGCTCTGTTAGTCTTCTGATCTCCATGCTGCCGAAATACAGCCATAAACATCTCAAAACCTTTTAATCATCTACCCAAAACAAAAGAAGTGGTGCTTTATAGAGAAACTGATTGTGCCAAATACTTATCTAGTCTTTGTAGCCTATCAAGGGAGTTTAGGCCTTACCGTTAGTAACCAAAAATGACAGCTGTGTATGCCGTGCAGCCTAAGACAAAAAAAACACACACAAAAATGACAATCTGCGGATGAGTGTAAAGAAAAAAAACAAGTGAATGCGGTTCCGGATTTTCTGGAAACCCGATATGCCATGGCTAAAGGATTTTGGGGGGGGGCAGCCACTGCCAAAAACTATTCAGGAAAAGTTCCATAACTAAAATATCGAGGAATGACCCAGTTATTAGATGCCAGGTCTGACAAACTACGAAGCAAATCAAATGGGCAATCAGCATCAGGATGGGATATTCCATGTGGTTTCTGCGATTATGATGTTGCGATAACTTAATCTGTCACTTTAATTATAAGGGCGGCTATGAGCTTAAAAAGAAGAGCAGTTGGCTATCATTCGAGGAATGGTACAACTCAGAGGCAGTCTGTGGCCACCGAGGCAGTCACTCTCACTGAAGGCTCTTCTGTCCGCCATGGATGACACTGTTGGATAGCTGAATATCAATACACACAGACACATTTAGAAATAAAAATGAAGTGGTAGAAAATCGTTTGTCAGGTTGCGTTTGTCACAAAGCATGATGTGCTAGCCCGTTAACATTTATTCTGAAATAACTTCATGTCGGAGTTAATCAAATATTAGTTTACACTTGAAATTGGCATGGGAGCTAACTAGCCAGCAAGCTATCAGCTAGTTAGCTGCTCATCAAAAAAGGTAGATAACTGGTTAAATTTGCCAACAAAATAAAATCAACCAAACTTTCTCAAAATTACTGTAGTTGGCCAATTAATTTGATCATGCTTTGTGATACACCCAGTTGTATGCCGTTTTAGTCCACACAACATGTCGCCCTGTCATCTACAGTAGAACCTGGTGAACAACATGGCGGGAAACAATTGGCCATGATTTTTTTTTATCCTACCAGATCCGCGATGAGAAGGTTCTAGCTAGTGTATCCCTCTGTCCTGAACGCACATTTGAGCGCCCCAGGATGGTCCATTTACTTTGTGCTATTATAATTTATGCTACGAAATCCTGCAACTTCATTGGGGTATTTCCCCCTCATAGCAAATAGCCTGCAAAGCAATCGAAGCAATGTTCGCATTGGTAGATGCGACCCACGGAGGCGGAGCTGTCTGACCGTCACTGAGGAGCAGAGTAGTAAATAACTGAACAGCTTGCTTTGAACAATATTTTTTTTGAAACAGGATAATGTACACATTTACCTAACTTTTAGAAGCATTTTAAACATAATCCATGAATTATCAACAACATAAAATGTATTTAAAAAAATGTATAACGCTATAAATGGGTGGGCCGCTGCTATTGAGTGGATTGTGTGTGTGTGTGGAGAGAAGGGGTGGTGTATGACCGTAGCTCAGCTTGTGACAGCTTCCACAGAACTGCATCAGTCAAGACACGAACTGGGGCGCAAACAGTGGAACAGATCAAACATGTGAATTTGGGGTCCTTCTGTAGCTCAGTTGGTAGAGCATGGCGCTTGTAATGCCAGGGTAGTGGGTTCGATCCCCGGGACCACCCATACGTAGAATGTATGCACACATGACTGTAAGTCGCTTTGGATAAAAGTGTCTGCTAAATGGCATATATTATTATATATTATAATTTGTTAGGGATCAATTCGTCAAAGAACTGAAGAGGCATGTAGTCTATTCTTGCGATCGCTGGAAAGAGGATTTCTTAATGTGCATCTTCAACATAGAACATAGAAACCAGGTATTGATATTAAAGTATTTGCAATACACAAAATACCACTGGAAAAGTAATGTAAAGAATGCAACGTAAAGCAACGACGCCTGCCGGAGAGAGACAAAACGGCCTGTAAAAACAGGGCCTCCCGAGTGGTGCATTGGTCTAAGGCACTGCATCGCAATGCCAGCTGTGCCACTAGAAATCCTGGTTCGAGTCCTGGTTCTGCTGCAACCGGCTGTCGACCGGGAGACCCATGGGGCGGCGCAAAATTGTCTCAGCGTCATCCGGGTTAGGGGAGGGTTTGGCAGGCCGGGATGCCCTTTCCCCATCGCCCTATAGTGACTCCTGCGGCGGGCCAGGCACATGCATGCCGACACGGTCGCCGGTGTTTCCTCCGACACATTGGTGCGGCTGGCTTCCGGGATAAGTGGGGATTGTGTCAAGAAGCAGTGAGGCTTGGCTGGGTTGTGTTTCAGAGGACGTATGGCTCTTGACCTTCGCCTCTCCCGAGTCCATATGCGAGTTGCAGCGATGGGACAAGACTGTAACTACCAATTGGATACCATGGAATTTTAAAAATAAATCAAATGGGTTTTAAAAACAGAACAAGCAGATCCACCACCTGCTGTGGTTCAATGAACTACTGCTAAACAGCAGTGACGTTGGAAAAAAACCTTCCATTTACTATACTACTGCATCTCCAAAAATGTGCTAACCAGCAGCAAAATGTGTCGAGTTGCAATAAATTCACTTAAACAGTCGACTTTGGGCATGAAAAACGGTTTAACTCCTCTTTCTCAATTTTTAAACAGAAATTTGCTGTGCTTTTGATGGTTCATCAATGTGTCATTAATGCTGCTGACGTAGCTAGTTCGTTAAGCTAAACATAACTCCTCCAGGATGTGTTGAAGTCATTTCACAGGATTTGTTTTGGGTGGAAGCTGTAGAGATCGGTAACAAATGTCACTTCTTTAGCCAAATATCTTATTAATAATTTTAAAAATGTAATCATTCAATTACCTGGTATGATGTTGCATTAATCAGTTATACAGTTTAAAATGCATTTTTGCCCAGGGTCGAACTTTAATGTAATTGTCCAATGTTTCCAAATTTCTATGAAATATGACCCATTATTACTTACAACAGGAGTGAAATCGTTTTCCTTCCCAAAGAAATAGTGATTAAGTATGCTAAAAAGCTACTTCTCTGTGTTGGAATAGCGTGAGCGTTCCCCAACAACAGACTGGTGTGGGCATATACCGGTCACATTAATAAGAGTACACTGCTGATTGGCCAGCTCCTCCTCCTTAGGAGGATGACATCAACCCCTGTGAGAAAATCACAAGCATTTCTTTTTAAAGTTCTGTTTGAGATGCAAGTTTTAGATGTGGTTTTTGAAGTGGTTTTTTTCCCCCTCCAAAGTATGCTTTGGCCACAAATATAAGTATAGAATGAGTCCAAATTATTTGGGTATGAGTTAACAGAATATTAACTTTTAAAAGTGAGATTTTCACTGGACAGTTACTTTAAAACATGTTCTCTCAGCTTAATGGCAAAATGTGAAGAGTGGCAGGAAATTAGCTTTAAACGGAAATGTTCTCATCCTCATAGCAAAATGTGAAGAATAGCATGAGATGAGCTATAAAAACATTTTTCTCTTTGCCCCATGACAAAGTGTAGCATTGCAGGTAATTAGTTTTAAAACTACAACATTTTCTCTGAGATTCATGAATAAATGTGTAGAATAGCATTATAAAACTGCACATTGGTCACCCTGCCCCATGGCAAAATGTGGTGAAATGCAGGAAGTTATCAGTTTTCCTTTATTCGTAAAAATGTTATCCCAATAAAATTCTACTTATCCTTCCACTGTTTCCAAATTACCCCTCAAAAGAGAAGCATAATAAGTTGTCGAACTGTGCAAAGTTGCAGGAAATAGATTTTTAAATGTCCCCAAAAAACCTCAATGGAAGGACCCCAGGACAACCAGTCTGTGTTAGTCCTCATCATTATCTACATCGCAATTTATCCCTTGCACAGACTCCCGATGTGGTTTTGGAAAGCCAAACTACAGTGTGGTCAAGTTTTTATCACCCCAGATAGCCTAATCAAAATACATGGGTGGGTAATAGTGATAGTTGCCTCCGTAGTACATCAGTTAATTTACACATTCAAAACTAGGACTCATTTTACATGGCAAAACTGGATTCCATACAGAAACTATTGGTATCGGCTTCCAACGTTAAGATAGAAGTACCCCACTATTCGTACGACCAACTATTTTCACATTGCGAAAACCCTTGAAATGTATATATTTTTAAAACGTTTGAGTGCAATGATTACTGTTAATTTCTAAATGTTTTTTTGGTTGATGTTAAATGTGTTTATTCTAACTTTTGCTGGTTTATTTCACTTGTTTTGACAATGTGAACATATTTCTCGTGCCAATAAAACACGTTTTAATTCAATAATAATATTGGCCACAATCAGCAAACAACTTGCACTAGACTCCGCGTATTTAGGGGATAACCCCATTTTGCAGGAACTATTGACGACATTTCTGAGAAACATGGTTTTGCAAGCATCAAAAGTAGGTTTTCGCAGTAACAGTAAGCTTCGACCACCTTCACTCACCTTCAATTCTTATAAATCAGGTTTAATTCCACGACCCGCCGTTTCGTTCTGGATACAAGGAAAGTGAGTTCAGTACCGTCGGCTGGCCGAATTGGGGGGCAAGTTTATCCAATTTGTCAGCAACTTGTGCTTTTAAATCCAGGCAAATCACAACGGTTCCCAGGGGTCAGGAGAACCCAAATTCCATTTTCGTTCAAACTTGCGTTTGATTAGTATTAGGTTTCTGCTGGTTTAAGGTTGTTTCACGAGATCAAACAATCTTTAGCTTTAGTAAAGTCTGCAATGTTCCATGTACATTTCCCGGTTTAAAAGCAACTCGTGCGCGCTCTTATTGTTATTGCTTTTTTCTCATATTGCACTGTGCGCTTTCTACGATTACCACATGTCGGCCTGCCCGGCGAGAATGGATAGATTACCTCACGACAGCCCTAGATAAACCAGCCCCCGATATGCGTAATGTTTTAAAGGGGCTTGGTTACATCGACTGCTGAAATGCCCTGGTGACTGGCGGACCCCTCCTGGCCAACCAACTTCGTTCTCTTAACGGGGCAGTCTGCAATTCAACAACAACACAAACGATACCCCGCCACTGTTTAGTAAACAGCTCAGGGATGGAGCTGGAGAAACGTAACCGCTCTCAAATTACTTGACAGAGCTACAGTATGGATGCAAGGACTGACCATCCAACAGATCAACATTGGCATTTCACCATGATTTGAGGCTATACAGTGTTTGTTTACCATTAGCCTACATTGTTTACAAAAGCTTATATTTGTGGGTCTGATGTGATGGGGTAGGACATTTGAACGAAGCCCATCAGGCATTTTTAAGTTATTCTTCAAGAATCAATGGGTATGTACAATTCATGTTTAGTGCAAAAATGTAATTGTAGTATCAGCAGATTGCCCCTTTAAAGGGGCAAGAGATTAGCGCTGATTCAGATCCGCTTTAGCCTCATCCACATAGCAGTTGTTTTTGCAGGAACCCACTAAGGTGTTTCAGATGCAGTGTTTATGGTCATGTTGCAAAACCTGGTCTCAGAGCATTTCATATTATTCTGTACTTAAATCCGAGCTACTCCATTTGCCATGATATGTATGGTATGCATTAATTTGTGACTGTTACGAATTTGCAAAATATACAGTATGTTAGGAATTTGTAAAAGGCACGATATGCTCCAAATTTACAAACGTATGATATGTGACAAATTCCAATTTGTTGTGGCTAATGTTAGCTAACTGGCTAACTTTAGCTACGCTAGGGGTTAGGGTTAAAGGGTTAACTGACTTGCCTAGTTAAATAAAGGTACATAAAATAATATATAATAAATATGCCCACTCAACCACCATCCTTTTGTTTTTGCCTTAAGTAACCTGTGTTATGTAACCATACCAAATGTAACATATCATACTCATTTCAATATCCCGGATTTACATATCCTACATTATGTCTAGTCAATAAGACCAGGCTTTGTTGCAGCGGAGCTGTGAGAAGTATGCAGGAGGGCATGGGACAAAGGAATGTGTAGTATTGGTGGGAAAAAAATGTGTGAATTGTGGGGGTGCCCATGTTGCTGGGAAATAGAAGTGTCTGTGCGAGAGAGACAGGTTGAGGTTGCCAGGGTCAGCGTAGAACAGAGGTAGGGGGACCACATGTCCCAGCTTGTGCGGGACAGTCCTGCATTTTGTCCGTTTGTCCCACGTCCCGCAACCAAACAATCATGTCCTACATTTTATCAACAAATTCAAACACCACTATTTTTTAAATATGTTTTATATACATGTCCCGTATTTCATTCAAACATTCCAGCCTGTCTCTTGCATTCACGTTGTATATCATAACGCTTCGATCACACGACAGCATTATTGCGCAAAATAGTATGCGGCATCATCTGGATATGTATGCAACAAAAGTTCAACATTCCCCTTCTACTACCATTTCTGTCATGCAGGTGAAAGAGGACCCAAACGCGACTTAACAGAAACAGAGTTTATTAATGTTCAAAACGGAATAACCGAAATCCTCTAGATTGTAGAGGGGAAAACAACTGGAGAAGCGGCCACAGACTGCAGGTCGCTTCGGGTAGGCGCAGGCCGTAGTCGACTGAGACACCTGCTCACACGCAGCGTCTGATGAAGGCACAAAACACGACAGGACAGGGTGATACACAATCACGGCAAAAACACGACAGGACAGGGCGAAACGCAATCACAGCATGGTGAATACAATACAAGGAACCGACGGCACAGGAACGGATCACAAAGGAATAAATAGGGAGTCTAATCAGGGGAAAGGATCGGGAACAGGTGTGGGAAGACTAAATGATGATTAGGGGAATAGGAACAGCTGGGAGCAGGAACGGAACGATAGAGAGAAGAGAGAGCGAGAGAGTGAGAGAGGGAGGGGGAGAGAGAGGGATAGGAGGGAAAGAACCAAATAAGACCAGCAGAGGGAAACGAATAGCATGGGGAGCACAGGGACAAGACATGATAATAAATGACAAACATGACAGTACCCCCACTCACCGAGCGCCTCCTGGCGCTCTCGAGGAGGAACACTGGCAGCAACGGAGGAAATCATAGATCAAACGGTCCAGCACGTCCCGAGAAAGAACCCAACTCCTCTCCTCAGGACCGTAACGAAAAACGATAAAAAGGGAAACTAGGGTACTACTCTAAAAAAAAAATGAGAACTAGGGACAGACTGAGACACAGCAAGGGCAGGGACAAGAACAGGAGAGATGCGATGGCAGGGAACAGACTGAGACCCAGCAAGACCAGGAGCAGAAGCAGAAAAAAATTACCAGACTTCTTCTGCGCGCAGTCTGAACACGCAGCCACGAAACGGCGCGTGTCACGCTCCTGAGTCGGCCACCAAAAGCGCTGGCGAATAGACGCAAGAGTGCCTCGAACACCGGGATGACCAGCCAACCTGGCAGAGT